>NW_024879167.1:160604-404630 GCF_018340385.1 Cyprinus carpio | reverse complement strand
TCCACGGCCTCCCAGCTCGACTGCACGAATGGGCAGCTCGAATGTGTCGTCACCTGCACGTCAAAGGTAGACAACACATCTGCCATTACAAAGCAAGTTTACAGTGAGTAAAGCAATTGTAAATGAGTGTGTGAATAGAGTATTAGCGATGCACGCGGTTTGAGCGACAACCACGCTGGTGATTTGCTAATGGGCTATAAGCTACTAGCTGACTCGTGGAAATCAAAAATAAACACTAGTGATACAACATAGGCGCTCTGTTGTTTTTGTTGTAAGAATACGATAGAGGATATATTGCAACGACGTTATAGAAACGAAAATGATGGTGTATAAAATAATTTCAAACAATAAAAAAATAGAAGACTAGAGAATAACGTGACGGAGGCTCAAACTAGAGGCTACTACAGCAACAAACAGGAAGTGAACGTCCTATAACCATATTCAGGTGAAGGGGAAAATTTCTTCTAAAGCCCCTTTCACACGGGAGGAAAAGATTCCCGTAAAGAACACGTGATATCAGGGTGTGATGTGTAATGTAGCGAGTTTGAAAACGGCAGGCAACGAGTAACTTTCACTGGAGCTGGGCGAACATCTCATCTTCAGCGCGGGTAAAGTGAAGGGACCTAACTTGACTCGTCTGCGTTCGTTACAGTTTGGCACCTCTTTGTTACGTCACGAAATGTTGATTCGTCATTCAAAACACATCGCCGATAACGCGCAGTCATTACTACGACACAACCCTTTACGGCATTAGATCTGCTTTTTGTCACACATCGCTTGTTTCCTTTTTCCGTGACTGAACCCGGCATGTTACGAGGTCCCCTGACATGGGACCAATCCCCGAATCAAGCACCGTGCACGTGTTTGCTTTCACACAATAAGGCGGACCCAGCAAATTGTCCCATGTCCGACGTCGTTGTGAAAGGGGCGTAAGAGGTAAGCGATTAGTCAGGTATATTTATTGGCATAGCGACACTCATTTGTTTACATTAATTTTTATAAACCAGATTATGATTTCATAATCTTGTGGTACAGTCGCAATGCGTGTTATAGTAGAGTTTACATTTATCAAAATACAACATGATATCATCTGTGTATATGTGATATTACATGCCGAGATTGAAAGGGTTGTAAAACCACTAATGATATCATGCGAGTGAATTGCATAGCTCTAAAGGCTCTATTGCTAGAGCGAATAAAGGGGAGACAGTGGGCAACCCTGTCTCGTGCTCCCGCTCCAGGAAAATAGAGTCGAGAATTTCACTATTGGTCTGAATGACTGCTGTTGGGGGGTGGTTTATAAAGCATCTTAACCATATTAATAATATCGGCCAAATTTGGAGGACCGGTTTAAAGCAGGCCAGTGGGCAAGGTATCATCTTTTGGAGGACTGAAAGCAATATACGGCCACTCACCTCCGGTCAACGGCCTTTTCCGGCGTCCTAAGAAACGGCAAATAACCGGAAAGTTATCCACCTGGAGATTGTGGAAAAACGTTTTAATTTAGAAGCCTGCGAATGTTGTCAAAAAGGCATCAATTTTGAATAAATCCTGTATGATCCATATGTACTAACTGTGAAATTACTTTTTCCAATCTTAAGGCAATAATTTTGGCAAACACCTTGTAATCTGAGTTGAGTAATGAAATTGGCCTATATGAGCCACACAGACAAGGGTCTTTACCCGGCTTTAAGCAGAAGAGTTATCATAGCCTGTTCGAGAGAATCTGGTAGAGACTCTATAGCCTGCATATACATATCCTTCAGTGGCTTAATTAATTTGGGTATAAATGCTTTAAAAAAATCTATAGAAAAACCATCCAAACCAGGCGACTTGCCAGCAGCCAGGCATGATATGGCCTCTTGTGTATTTCGACCTCAGGTGATGTCCCCCTCCAAACAGTCCTTTTTGGGAACTTTAGTAAGAGATGGTATGTCCAATTTATCCTGGAAAGTATGTGTTTTTTTTTTAACCATATCAGTACCCTTGGGAGGTATATAACAAATTTATAGAATCGCATAAATTCCTGATTAATAAGAGTAGGATCTATGATAATGTCACAATTATGGACTTCCGTTCTTACTAAGTTTCCTTATTTGATCATTTTCCTTTTCTTGTTTAGTCAATTAATTAGCCCCACACCTGTTTCTGTTTCCCACTGATTATGTTCACTATTTAAAGTCTGTGTTCTCCTTTATTCCTTTGTCCGCTATTGATGTTAGATTATTTGGAGTTTGTGTTTGGAATGGGCCTTCCCGTTTGGATCCTCCCGTGTATTATTAAAAAGCACACCTACACATGTTACAGAATAGCGGACCGAAAGAGTGTGTTTAGTGGTGTTTTTCTTTCCTTTTCCTTTTGTTTTCTCCCTCTCCTGGAATGGCAATCCCGGCAGTCCGACTCCTGTGCCTGGAGCAACGAGACCGTTTCGCTGGAGGACCATACCAGGGACTTTTCTCGATCTGGCGTGCCTTACGGACTTCCCTGACCGCTCGTTCTGTGCTTTCTACTAATGTCCATGCCTGAGCGAGTGGTGTAAGGCAAGCCTACCAGTGAAAACGGTCCCAGGGAGGATTCGCCACTTTCGTGGAGTGGTTGCTGAGAGAATAACAGATCCCCCGTTCACTGTCAGCCCCTGCTGAGGAGGATATCTCCAGCCCCAACTCCTGAACCAGAGACCAGCCAGCTGTCATCCTGCTGCACGGAGTTAAAGCCAGAGCCCACCGCAGCTGCAGAGCCCAAGTCCGACCATGATAACAGAGCCAATCATTTGTCCCGGAGCTTGGACTCGCGAGAGCACGACTGACCAGGTGTGTGAGCCGGCAACATCGTGTGTCGTGGGATTACTGGTGGAGAATCGAGGGTGTGGGGGAGAGCCCTGGCCACACTCCTGCGACTGAGGGTCAGCTGCAACTGGTTTTTGGATATTATATGGAGGAATTGATGGACACATTTTTCAAATGGACCTTATAGGACTGGTTTGGGGAGGTAATTCCTAAATCTTCCTGTGTCTCCGCTGGTTCTGCCCAGCCCTAATTCTCCTGTGTCTCCACTGGTTCCGTCCAGCCCTAATCCTCCTGTGTTCCCTCCCAGCTTCCCTCTCCTGCCTCCTCCTAGACCAGTCAGTTCCTCTGCTCCATCTCAGCTGGTGCCTGTCAGTCCTTCGGCTCACCCTCAATCAGTGCCATCTGGGCGCTCTGGTCCGCCTCAGGACTTCCAGTCTTCAGCTCTGCCTTGGCGTGAGGATCCCATGTCTACGCTTCCAGCCTGGACTCCACCTCGGACCTCTGACCCATCAGCTCCGCCTTGGCTCTTAGCTCCTTCGTGTCTTCAGTTGTGCTTTGTCGTGAGGGTTCCATGTGGTTCCCTCTTCCCTCTGGCTCCACCTTGGTCAGTCGTCGACCATCCGCCGCCTCAGGACTCCACTTCCCTGGCTTCGCATCATCACTACATCCCTCTGGCTCTGTCAGGCTCCTCCTTCCCTCCGGCTCCACCGCAGTGGTCTTCTGGAGCCCCGCCTCCACCTCGGTCGCCTGAGGCCTTCTGCTTCGCCTTGGCCCTCCAAATCCTCGGTGTCCACCCTGGCTCTGCGGCTGCTCTGCTCCATCCTGGGCTCTTCATCCATCGGTGCAGTCTCCGTCAGTTGGCCCCCTGGTGTTGTTTGCTCTTACTCCACCATGGATCCTCCCGCCGTCAACTCCACCGTGGGTCACCATCCTGGCTGGCCTCTGGAGTTCCATCTGGCTGCTCCTCCATCCATCCAACTCAACCCTGGTATTATGGTCTATGCTCTCTCTCCATTTGCCTGCCCCTTGCCTGCCCCACGCCCGCCTCCTGAATCCCCACCCTCCCTCCTCTGGACTATTTCTGTCAGTGCAGGGACGCACTGTTCCAGGAGGGGGCGAACTGTCACAATTATGAACTTCTGTTCTTACAAAGTTTCCTTATTTGGTCATTTTCCTTTTCTTGTTTAGTTAATTAATTAGCCCCACACCTGTTTCTGTTTCCCACTGATTACGTTCACTATTTAAAGTCTGTGTTCTCCTTTATTCCTTTGTCCGCTATTGATGTTAGATTATTTGGATTTGTGTTTGGATGTGCCGCTTTTTCTCCTGTAGATCATTAAAAGAACTATTTTTGATATCTCCTTCATCGTGTGATTGCTTTACACACCAACACGTGTTACAGATAACAGTATTATCAACTCGACGTATTGCATAATAGACCTCACTGCGTCTTTTCGTATTTGCCAGGGCCAACAATTTGCCAATTTTATCCCCATGCTCATAATATCATTGTTTGGATCTAAGGAGAGAACACACTCTGCTTCTTTAGTGGACAGCATATCATACTCAAGCCGCAGTGAGCTTAGTTTCTGAAACATATTTTCATCTCCACAAACAGAACAGTCCTGTTCCAATTTTTTAATGTCTTTAGAAAGTAAATTTAGTTGACTCTATTTTTTCTTTTTACCAGATGAGTATGATATAATTATTCCCCTTAGATAGGCCTTTAATGACTCCCAAACCACCCCTGGAGAAGCAGAGCCCACATTAAAGTTAAAAAAACATTCTATATTGTCATTTAAAAAAGCTATAAAATCAAGGTCATTGAGGAGATAGTGTACTAAATCGCCATCTTCTAAGATGTGTTCTGGTAGTAGGAGTATTAACTGTAAGGACTAATGGGGAGTGATCATATAAGGTCCGTGGAAGGTATTCCACATGAGTCAACTAAGTATTCCTGTGTAGTTTGTGCAAAAGAAAAAAGTCCAATTCTGGAAAAACTTGTATGTGGCGCCGGTAATAAAAAGAGAAATCTTGTTGGGTCTTATGGAAAGCCGTTCCAAATATATATCAGCTCTAATTCAGCCATCATGTGTTTTCATAGCAGTTCTGAAAAACTGTTTCATGTCATATGCTGTAATGCTTCTCCCCACCTCAAGGGGGATCTAGGGAAGTTTCTGAAGGGAAGGCTATCCTTTTAGGAGAGACGAGTAAACTGTTTGGGTAGAGGTACTGGCATGGCTTTGAGTGTTTGCTCAACTTGGTAATGCGTGAGACCCCTATTATGAGGAAAAATTTTTTGTTTTTTTTTTTTTTTTTTGGTTTTGGTTCTACAGCTCAGTAGGGTTTTCTTTAGGCCTCCTTTGACGAACAAGGACACTGCATCTGGACTATATGATCTTTTTCTACACCTTTGCTTATTTGGACTGACGTTTGGTTATGGTTTGGGACACTGTATGTTGAACTTTTGTGGATTTCCAGTTGAACTGTCGGAATGTGGTGAGATACTCATTACTTACCTGACTATGTGGGAGTTGTGAGAAATTGACTTTATTTAAGACTGAACTCAACATGTTGTGGTTGGGCTTAAATGCTCTAACAAGATGTGAATTTTCTTTTTCTTTGAATGTTTTGTTGATATTGGTGCTGTTGTGGGTGATTGCTCTTTAAACCTTTAAATATATTCTTCTCTACTCTTGGATGAATTGATCCCCTTCCTTTTATATACGTGACAAAACGAGAGTGTTACAGTGTCAAGGCAGAACATTTAACAGGTGATCTGTCTGTTGGATCTAGTACCAAGTTAAAGTCACCTCAAAAGGTTTGAAATGTAAATTATGGAAAAATTGAGGTTCATCTTCATTGGGGGCATAAACGTTTGCTATTGTGATACTTTCAGATGCAATATATCCTTTAAGAACAATATATTTTCCATAGTTGTCTTTGACCACATGTTCCAAAACAAAAGGCACTCTGCGGTTTATCAGAATAGCAACCCCTCTTGAGTGAGAACTATATGAAGCAAAAAAACTTGTCCAGGCCACTGACGTGATAGCTTACAATGATCCTCCTCAGTCAAATGGGTCTCTTGTAAGAGAGCTATGTCTATCTTATTTTTCTTTAAAAACAACAGTATTTTCTTTCTCTTTAATTTGTTATTAATCCCATTAACATTCCAGGACAAATAGTTATACTTATCTCTTTCAGCTATAAGTCAAAACAAAATAAAAACAACACAAAAAAAATCGAGAGAAAAAAAGGAAGCAAGAAAGTGGCACCCCCCATGAAAAAAAAAACACGCGTAACGTTGCATACTAAACATGCACAACTTCAAGCTAAAACTTCCCACATATATCAACAGAGTAATTAACGCTGACTACGCCATCTGCTGGGCAGGGAAATTTAGTAGTACAAACTGGCCAGAACAATTTCAGAGAACAACTTATAGATGGAATGGTAAGGTCGAAAATTAAAACAGATTCATTTATTGTCCATTCTTGCAGCTATTCTGAGCTCACATGACCACAGATCCAGTAACTATTTACAACGTACCTACAGTCTCACTCTGAACTCGCTGACGTCGGGAGGGTTGGGTGATAAGTTTTCAAATAAGCCTCAGCAGCATCTTTCGAGCTGAAAGATCACGCGCCCTCTAGCAGATACACTCTCAAAGTGGCCGGGTACTGCATGCTGTATGAAATATTATGGTCCCGGAGCCGTCTTCTAAGAGGAGCAAACACCTGTTTCTTCTTGTAGAGGGTCGTTGACATGTCCCGGAAGATCATGATCTTTGAATTGCCATATGTAAGCTCTTTTTTCTCCCGTGCAGCATTCAGTATTGAGACTGTATCTCTGAAGTGAAGCAATTTAATCACGATGGCTTTTGGTCTTTCGTATTCTGCCGGCCGGCGCTGAAGCATACGGTAAGCTCGTTCAGTTTCAAAGGGGCACTCCTGATCGACAGCACCGATGATTTTAGAGAGCCATTCCTCCACAAACGAAAAACTGTGTCTCTCCCTTCTACCCCCTTCAGGAAAGCCAATGAGGCATAAATTGTTACGCCTGGAGCAATTTTCAAGATCATCGACCTTATCTTTCAAAGTAAATATTTCATATCCGCATCCTTTTTACCGTCCGCGACGTCTTCACGCAGATTCACAATGGCTTCTTCAAATCCGTCTTGGCATGATTAGAGTCAGTTTTTGTCTCGTTTCCTGAAGGTCGCTGTGTACTTTGTCTACTGAGTCCCGTATTTCGCACAGACGCCCGTCTAGCATGACTTGAATTTTCGCGAAACCTTTCTCCAGTTCTGACTGGAACCACTCAGGAGGTGATGCCAAGCTAGCCATTAAAGCTAAAGGGCTGTCTTTGGTAGCGTTAGTTGTTTCCTTCTTGTTCTCGATGGGTTTTTTAGGGGGCATCCTCAGAAGTTACCAAAAGAAGCCTATCCAGTTTAAATTAAAGAAAATACAAGTGTAGTCTCGTTTTACTCAAGTTAATGCAATATAAACTGGATTTTCTGTGGGAGCGATGCTTTCTGCATCTTACTCTATGGCGGCCATAACCGGAAGCCCTGTCTAACATTTTCTAACACACAACTGCAAATTACAGGCTCAATGAATGGGTGAACAGACACTAATTCACAGGTGTGACATACCTGAGACAGCCTGAATAACACCTAACACAGCTGTGAATCAAACTCATCAAGAATTATGCAAAAACACATTTTACTTATTTTAGAATTTTAGATATTATAATAGTTTTGTAATTGTGACAAAATAGATTAAACAACAATTATTTAACAAATAGGCCTATTATATTTGCATAATAACAATTTGTAGCATATCAGACCCGAACCAGACAAATTAAAGATTAGATCGGGAGCATGGTTGACACATGAGCCGAATTCCACAGAAAGGCAACAGTATATTGTAAATCAACTCCTAGCACCCCAGTCTGGAACAAGATAACTAACCAACTCTTTCACAGAACAGCTTTCAACATTAACACCATTAGAACAATTATTGACAATTTCAATTCGGAGAAGAGATTGTCAAATTTGGGGCAAGTAATCAAATAGATGGACAGTCTGACCCTCACATGTAAAGCCATGAGAGTAAACAAGGTCGTTGGATTGACTTCCCCCCCACCTAGCAGAACTAGACTGAAATTCCTAAGGGGACCTTTTAACCTCTGGTCCCCACAGAACATCTTCATGTCAGAGAATGGCACAAGAACTGTCTTTACTGAACTCAACAAGGACTTATAAATGAATATCAGTCATTGCTTAACTCCATATTCATTTATATGTAAACCACACATTTGACTATCATGTTTATAATCACATATTGTGTATGTCTTTTAATAACTATTGGATAGCTTAAGGATACATATTCATGTTTAGTATGTATGTGTTTCAATCTGCTTGCTTGAAATGTTTCTGACCATCAGTTATTTGTCAAATGTATCATATTCTTGTTATAGGAATCATGTCCAAAATTATACCCTGCAAGAGCGGGAAAATTCGGACCATGTGATTGATAAGATGACATATGGTTTATGAATGGGTAGGACAAACATCGCAACACCCCGAGCAAAGACAATATCTAATTGGTCAAGACAACATTTGAGGTGTGGCCAAAAGGCCAGTTTAAATACTCGGGACACCATCAAATTTTGCTTTTAGCTTTTGCTTGTAGTTTAAGCTTTTAGTCATGCTTTTTGCCTGCTTTTAGCTTTTGCCTTAGTCATGCTTTGTCTACACTTTTAGCGTTCTTTGTGTTTTTTTTCACTTTTTTTGAGTGCTGTTCCAGCGTGCTACTTAGCCATGATGAGAAGAAACACCACTTAGTCACGTCAAACTTTACTTCTATTCTTTTACTTTAGTTTCTTTTCTTTTCCGTTGAGAGTTCATGTTCTGAGTTAAGTTTTGCAACGCCGTGTCTCCGAGTCTGACCTCGCATGCCCGTCTGAAACTTCAACCAGCCCACAACTCTCAGCATCGTCAGCTCCAACCCCCAACCACGGGCTTCCCAAGACGTCACTTCAACGGACCTACTGAACTTCCAGCCAATCAGCAACCTCGGGAAACCCCCCTTTCAATGACAACAAAAGGGAACCCCCCTTTACACAGGCAAAAGCAAGTAACCTCCAGACTCTGATCTAAACTGGGTGTAGCTATCTAATATAATTTTAACCTCATTGAGGAACTCAATGCGACGGGTTAATTAAGTGACTGATGGTTGTTCATGTCTATGTAATTTCACGTATTGCTGTAAACTTGGGATTTCACATTTTTATCTCTTAAAATTCATCTTCCCTAACTTTCTATCTTCCTGCAACTTTTGTGAATGTGTAAAGTGCGTCTGCTTATGTGTTAGATTAGTTTTATATGTCTTAGATTTATCTAATAAAAGCCTTATTCATATTGGAAAGAGAAGTATCTTGTGTTTTGTGCTTACAAGTTAATGTCTTTAAACTGCCGATCTTATTACTGTGCTAATTTAATAGTGTTTTCACTATACTTTGGATATTAATATCCCGTGCAGATTTGGATGTTAAACGGCTCGTTCAGTGAAATTGCTGGCCCTTTCAGTGATCAGCATGTGAAACAGTGATTCTGTTCAAATCCCCTCCTTTAAAATCTTTTAAATGATCCCTTTGAGCTAAATTGACCTGTTTCCCTTACACAGCCTTGCAAAAGTCATGCACACAGCGGCAAACAGAGGTCCGACTGACAGCAAACACGTTAGCGACTGTCCTGTACTCATTGATTGAAGCAAGTTTATACAATGCAATGGCTACCCGTTTCTCCAGAGGAATGCATAACCAGTACAATGTGTCTTGTCGCTGTAGTGCAGGCTTCAGAGTTTGTACAAATGTATTTGAATGTTTCTCTGGAAACTCTAAGTCCTCCTGCCACTGCTCATCCGGTGAATCTTTGAGCAGTGGTCTCCCACCAGTCACTAGTGTGGGGATAGGTCCACACCTCTGAGGTATGCATTATATTGGTGTAGTAGTGATGCATCATCTGAAAAAAATAATAGAATGGAAGGTAAACTTTAATTATCCAGTTATATTATATATCTACAGGTGTATATAAATGTCAAAACATAAATTCAAAGTAACAATTCTCGATATCGTGTTAATTTAGTGTGTGACTATATACCAGTATTAGCAATAATCTCAATATTTACAATAAACAATTCTCTTATGATAACACCACATGTAAATACTCCAGCACCAGTACCTGGTTATAGTGATGGGTCGTTCTTGAATGATTTATTCATTTTGAACGAATCTTTAATGTGTCTCAGGAAGAACAAGTCGTCTCGGGGAGTGATTTGTTCAGTCGCGTATGCGCAAAATTCCATAGGTTCTGTTGAACCTCTTTTTTTTTTTATTTTATTAAAAAAAAAAAAAAAAACAGTAAAGGATTTTGATGTGGTGAATATGAAAATTTTGCAAGAAGTCATAATAGGTTAATAATAAAATATTCATTAATTGTGTCTTTTAGAATATTAAAGAAGCCAAACAGTACATCTTTAAAAAGCAGAGAGAAACCTTGTAGCACACTGTGATTGATAACATTAGAGAATTCAATCCAAAATAGCTGTGTATGAGGACAATCCTAAAAGATATGTATATCAGTTTCATTAGGGTCACCACAAAAAGAACAGCTTGTATCTATGTCTGATTTAAACCTTTTCAAAAACACTTTAGCTGGGTAAAATATGTGTAACAATTTGAATGAGATTTCTCTAACCTTGTAAGTTATTATGTATTCTGAAGAACCATAGTCCATATTTTTTTTCTAAATCAATATGATCAACCACATTCCTCCAATAAGACACCACATATGGAGTTGTTACAAGCTCCTTTTGAAAGAGTGATCTAATCTTATAGTTATGTGATGAAGGATGTGACAAAAAAGCATAGTTTTCTTACTGGCATTTCAAATGGGTCTAAAGATAAAGTGCTGGATGATTTAACATTCTCTTAAAAGCATAACAGCTCCTTTAGGAATAGCATCCATGACAATGGAAAATTCTCTGGGAGTTACTGGAAAATTACATTTACATAAGAATTCTTTGTAACTTAAAATAAGACCTTCCGAGTAAAAAACTGGGAAAACAACCAACCAGTTATTTAAAATACAAAGATTTTCTCTTCTATAAAATGTCTTGATTGTTCCAAATGAAGTACCGGTGAGGGGTGCTTAAAAATTAATGTCCATGCAAGTAATGCCTATTTATGAAATTTAGATAAATTGTAAGGGATTCTAGCAATATTATAATTACAGATCAATAGGAAAGGGAGACCACTTAATTTGGAAAAGTAGTAATTTGGGATGAAATTCCAGATTGAGTTTGGATTACACACACACACACACACACACACAAAAGTCTACTCCAATTAATTTTGAAAGTGTTATTCAAAGAAGATAAATCAAGGAAATTAAACCCACCATAACCATATGTGTTCACTAATAAATGCTCATTATTACCTTTGTTACAACATTCAGTGTATAGAAAATAACCATCATGACAGAAATTCATACATTTATAAACTGTAAGAAGTGAAAAGCTACAATTTGAGACCAGAAATGTAGTAACTGTAAGAGTAAATAATAACTATAATATTGATGATAATAAAAATAATGACTATGCACCCGTTCATAAGCAAGCGTGTAAATTAATTTCTCTATCCAATGCTATCACGTCATGTGACAAAAGAACAAACGATAGGTTAAAGCCTTTTATACAGTTTATTATTATTAAACAATACAAACATTAAAACATTAAGGCAGTACACTTAAAATCATAAAGACAAAATAATAATAATAATAATATTAATAGTAATAATATACACACAGATTTGTTGCCAGGGTAACTCCAGTCTATGGTCAATGTTTATGGGTCTGTCACGTGATAAAGGAACGACTCAAACCAATAGGTTACTTGCGTAACCCCGGTTCTCTGATAGCATTAAGTGAGGTGTCTCACTATGGGATATGCCCCTTCCGCGTATTCCTCAGAAGCCCAATACCATTACGCCAGCCCCAATTGGCTGGCAGTCATGACGTTGCGTCAGGGAGTGGCTCCCTCCTCTTGGTATAAAAGGAGCGACGCAACGTCATTACGACATTCAAAACAAGCACACCTCTTCCTCGCTTCACACAGCAAGTAGGGTGTTCTGGTGAGACACCTCACTTAATGCTATCAGAGAACCGGGGTTACGCAAGTAACCTATTGTTCTCTTTCAAGCATACGTTTCGGTGTCTCACTATGGGATATCCTAACTCCCGTATTGCCAGATAGCCTGTCTCGAAGTCTCCTGCCAACCAAAGACACTAATATAGGGCTGGTCAACACTTAAGATCCAACGCTCAAAACGGCATGTGCAAACGTTTGAGCTGTAACATCCAGTTTATAGAACCTCGCAAATGTGTGCGGTGAGGACCAACTCGCCGCTTCACAGATATCTTGTAACATGACCCCCTTAAAGAGGGCCCATGTCGTTGACATTCCTCTCGTTGAATGAGCACGTAAACCAGACGGAGGCGTAAGACCCTTACTGGAATATGCAAGAGAAATTGCCTCCACTATCCAGTGGGATAAACGCTGTTTAGTAATCGGCTTCCACATACACGGCTTCGCCCAAGACACAAACAGCTGATCACTCTCTCTGAACACTTTAGTCCTCTCAGTGTAAATGCGCAGAGCACGCACCGGACATAACGTATTCAGCCTTTGCTGTTCTGCTGAAGCAAAAGGCGGTGGGTTAAAGGCTCTTAACTTGAGAGGAACAATAGAATTGACCACTTTGGGCATAAAAACAGGATTAGGTTTCAAAGGCACCCCTGCGTCCCTTGGCATAAATTGCGTCCACGCTGAATTCACAGAAAGTGCGTGAATTTCACTAACGCGCTTCGCTGAAGCCAAAGCTAACAGCAGCGCCGTCTTAAACGACAATAATTTCAGGTCAGCTTTGTCCAGTGGCTCAAATGGAGACACAGAAAGCGCATCAAGCACCAGAACCAAATCCCATGACGGAGAGATCGGTTTTGAGACTGGCAAAGCGCAACGCGCACCCTTCATAAACCGGCATACCAAAGGGTGCTGCCCCACAGTTTTGTTATCAAAACCTACATGACAGGCAGATATTGCGGCAGCAAGAAACACCTTTATTGTTGAGAATGCCTTACCCTGATCTATCATATCCTGCAGAAACGATAGGATAACTGCCACTGAATACTGAAAGGGGATTACATGTCTAGCCGCACACCAACGCTCAAACACGCCCCATTTACATTCATAGAGTGACCGAGTGGACAGGGCCCTGGAATTCTGTATGGTTCTGATGACACTGTCTGGCAGACCAGCTGCATTCATATTTAGCCACTCACTGGCCAGGCCCACAGTGTCAGGCGTTCTGGATGAGGATGAAATATCTCCCCCCCCGCCTGTGACAGCAGATCCCTGCGCAGTGGCAGGGACCACGGCTCTGCGTACAGCATATGTATGATCTCCGCCAGCCAAAATTTCCCCAGCCCTTCACTCTGTGAAGGGCTGGAGATATCAACGCAATCGGTGGGAACGCGTACAGGAGAACGCGAGGCCACTCGTGCGCCAGTGCGTCTATTCCTAGAGGCGCGCTCTGATACTTCAGAGAGAAGACCAGAGGGCACTGAGCATTGTCCTGTGACGCGAACAGTTCCACTGTCGCTTTGGCGAATATGCTCCAAATTTGACCAACCACTTCCGTGTTCAGCTTCCACTCTCCATAAAGGGGATTTCCCCTGGACAGCATATCCGCACCCCGGTTCATTATGCCTTGTACGTGTGTAGCTCTCAGGGATAAAAGACTGGCATTGCTCCACAAAATCAGTTTGCTTGCCAACATGTGTAAAGGGAGTGATCTGAGACATCCCTGTCTGTTTATGTATGCCACAACTGTAGTGTTGTCTTCAGAAAAGGAAGAAAATGCTTCAACGTTAGAAAGACGGCCAGCATTTCCAAGTAGTTTATGTGACAGTGGCTCAGATGGGGACCCCATCTCCCGTTCACTGCCCTGCCCTCGTGAATGCCCCCCCAACCGGACAACGACGCGTCCGTCGTTATGACCTTCCTGGTCTGGACAACGCCCATCGGTACCCCTTGTACCAGAAAGCACGGGCGCCGCCAGTGACGCAGTGCCAAGACTGCGGCGGACGTCACTCTCACTCTCCTCCGGGAGTGCCGTAACGGGTCTAGTCTCAGAGAAGCTACCACCTCTCTCATAAATAGTCTGCCTAAGGGAATGACTATTAGAGCTGAGGCCATCAGACCTAATAGTCTGAGGCATGTGCGAAAAGAAACATTGTTCCCTTTCCGAAATTCGGCCAGGCATTTCGTAAATTTTATTACTCTCTCCTCTGACAGTCGCGCTCTGAATGTCACTGAGTCCAGTAACAACCCCAGATACGTTATTGACTGTCTGGGAACTAAAACACTCTTTTTGGTGTTTAATTTTAATCCCAGTTTTTGTAGATGTACTAGGAGCATGGCTGTGTGATCTCTCGCTTTGTGCTCTGATTGAGCCGTCACCAGCCAGTCGTCTATGTAAGTAGCGAGACGAATGCCTTTTTCCCTGAGCGGAGCTAGGGCCGCTTCTGTACATTTCACAAATACCCTCGGACTGAGAGATAGGCCGAAGGGAAGGACTAGATATTCGTATGCCACGCCAAGGAATGCAAACCTCAGAAATTTCCTGTGGGGTGGATATATTTTTATGTGAAGATATGCATCTTTCAGGTCGATTGATGTAAACCAATCGCTTGGTCGCACCAGTTTCAGAAGTGTAGAATGGGTGAGCATTCTGAACTTGTACTTCCTTAGGTATTTGCTCAGTGCGCGAAGATCTAATATGGGGCGGAGAGCTCGAGTCCCTTTTTTCGGGACTAGGAAGTATCTCGAGTAAAACCCATTGTGACTTTCCTCAGGTGGGACCACTCTTATTGCCTTTTTGTTCAACAGTGAGGTAATCTCTTCCTGAAGAACATGTACTAATGCTCCCCGCACCTGAGAATAAATGATTCCCTTGAACTGCGGGGGAGAAGTTGCAAACTGCAGTCTGTAACCGTTTTGTACTGTTTTCAGCACCCAATGAGACTGCGTGCATTCTCGCCAATAGTTTATTTGCAGCGTTCCGGCGCCATCGTATGGCCGAGTTGGAAACGGGTTTGTGGTCTGTACTGCACATGCGCGAACACTTAGCGCTTGGACAGAGTTTATGTGGCTCACCACCTTCAGCGGAGCGATGACTCCACGAGGTGGTGTTACGCTGTGTTCTGACAAAGTGTTTTGCAACATTTTTTGGGGCATTATGTTTTGCAACATTTGTGGGGGAAACAGTGAAAACTTTATTGAACTTTGAGCATGTAAAGTGCTTGTGACTAGTGGGTGGGTGTACACCACTGCATCGTCTCTCGTTCTCTTCACTGCTCTGCATCCCCTGGACCAACTTGGCTCTGGTTTCCCCACAGAACATCTGTAAACAACTGAACTCGTTTTCTGTTGAACGCTGAACAACTGAGGGTCGGGGACAAGCGAACGGGGGTGCTGTGAGCCCCCTTCCCTCAGGAAGACCCCCTCAAACGGCCTTTTTCTTCCTCCTCATCACCTGGGTAGGGTGAGGGGCCGGTTGGACCGTCTGAGCTGTCGCGGGTGGATAATTTTTTCTGGGCCAGGCGGGTTTCTGCTCTGGTGCGCCGCTCTGAACCGTTGTTGCATTCACACGCGGTCTCTGTCGCCTAGGAATGCGAAAGCTGGGGGGTGGGCGAGCTGTAGCCTGCGCAAACGTCTGCCGAGGAGGTGGCGGGGGCGCGGTTTGCGTCTTTCTGGGCATGCAGAGCTGCAAGGCCTCATCATCCCTTCTCTTCTCCTCGCATCTCTTCTGCATCCGTGTCAGTGCTGAACCGAAAATGCCTTCTGCGATGACCGGTGCATCTAAGATGGCTTCCTTTTCTCTGTCGGAGAGATTTGCCAAATTAAGCCAGTGTCCTCTCTCCTGAATGACAATTGTGGCCATGGCCTTGCCCGCAGCCTGAACGGCACATCTCTGAAGACGGAGCGAGATATCTGTGACAACACAGATTTCTTCCCACTGTGTCTGACTTGGCGTGGCAGACACCTCGTCTTGTAGCTCCGCCTGGTATGTGGTGAGCAGAGAGATGGCGTTCATGGCCCGGACTGAGAGAGCGACTGCTTTGTAAGCGCGCTCCGTCATGCTTGACTGGAAGCGGTCCGCTTTTGATGGCAACGTTGGGTTTGCAGCCGCCGTACGCCTTGGATGCAGATGCGCTGCAACTAAAGGCTCCATGGGGGGCATGCGAAGAAGGCCTTGCTTCTCCATACCCTCCACGTCGAGCGCAGATCCCCCCTGCACGGGCATTTTACTAGTAAAAGGGTTGTCCTTCCAGATGACAGAAACCTCTTCCAGAAGCTCTGGAAAGTTTGGAAGGAGTTGTCTCGCTGCCCGTTTAGCTCTCGGCAGCCTCTTCCCCTCATAACGCGACTTTGCAGTCTCAGCTATTACGGTCGGCCACGGAATATTGAGTTTCTCTGCAGCGCGTTTGCACACGTCTTGCAGATCCACACTAAGAAGCGGAGAGGATGGTGCCCCGCCCGCCTCCTCCGTTGATCCCGCCGTAGCGAGGGATTGTGTCGATTGCGCAGGGGGGAGAAAAGGGGAATCCTCGAAATCTTCCTCCTCTTCAGAGAGAAGGAAATCCGATTGCCCCTCTTCCTCAAACTCAAACGCGCCCTCCTCCTCCTCCTCGTCCGTGCTGAGGACACCGGCCAGAGGGGCGCATACATCCAGTTGTTCGCCCCACGATAGGGTTGCCGTGGTGGGCAGCTCTACAGGAATGGGTACCTGAGGGGCGGAAACCGGAGCGGGACTAGCTGACATGAGGGGATCATGGCCAGACAAGCTAGCTTGGCGTGCTAACCTGCGACGGAGGCTCTTCATGGTGAAACGCGCGCAGTGCTCACAGGATCTGGGACTATCGACCGCCATTTGAGCATGTTTCAGCCCAAGACATGCAGAGCAGACCTGGTGTGTCTCTTTGCATGAGATCTTGTTCCCGCATGAGCAAAGCCGTGGATCTCCCTCGCTAGCTACTGTAGTCTGCATTGCTGCAGCCATAGTTGCGGTACTGAATGACCCTAACAATGAGCTGGAATGCCGATTGAGGGGTAGGCGAAAGCGGCGTGGTGGCCAACAGATCGACTGTAAGCACAGTACCAGAATGATAAGCCAGCAACCATCGTGGAGACTAGTTGATGGCTATCAGAGTTGGGTAGGCTTCTGGTGTGAAGCGAGAAGAGGTTTTTGAATGTCGTAATGACGTTGCGTCGCTCGTTTTATACCGAGAGGAGGGAGCCACTCCCTGACGCAACGTCATGACTGCCAGCTAATTGGGGCTGGCGTAATGGTATTGGGCTTCTGAGGAATACGCGGAAGGGGCGTATCCCATAGTGAGACACCGAAACGTATGCTTGAAAGAGAACCGAAAGACTCATGAGATGAACTAATCAATTCTCTTTCCGGCTCAGACTCCATTGGTTAACTCAAACCCGAAAACTTGTCAGATAAGCGGTGAGGTGAGCTAATCATAGACTGAAGACCCAGGTAAACAATGAATTCAACTTTTCTGTTTATTATAGCATTATAGTTTTGTATTGTTTGTAGTGTGATCAACGTTTGCGTACTAGTACTAATAGTACTAGTAGACGTTAGGGAAGTAACACATAACATTTTAATTATATTTGATAAAATGAACTAAATGACTGGAAAAAAGATTCGTTAATTTTGCTGAACGAGACTCAAAGGTACGAGTCGGTAAAATGATCCGAACTTCCCATCACTACCTGGTTGAGCTCCCAGGTGGCAGTATTGTGCCTTAACGCTGACACCTGTCACACAAGAAGAAGATGCAGTGCTCGCAGATACTCTGAGGAGAGTCGTGTTCATCTATTATACTAGTCATAGAATGAGAAACGCTATATTAACCTGTTAACAGCAGTTTTCTGAGTTCATATATTTAAGTAAAGGGTGATTATTTTAATAAGTGCTGCGTTTTCTTTACTTGTCTTGTTTTTGTATTTGCAATCAATACGGCCTGTGCGTAGTAACACTTTAATTCTTTGTTCAAATCTAAAGTTACACGATTAAAACTGATCTTGAAAAACTGAGCTACAACATTGCTACATAAAACTCTGTACAATGTTAAGTTGGTCACAGTGCCATGCGCTTAATGCCTCATCTGCAGTCATTCTTCAATAAGGTTCATTAGTTAATTACATTAGTAAACATATATAAATAACATAAATAATAATGAACAATATTTTCACAGCATTTATTAATTTTATTTCATGTTAATTTCAGGATTTACTTATGAATTATTAAAATCTCAAGTTGTGTTTGTAAACAGTAATGCAATGTGATCTTACATAAACAATGAATGACTCTATTTTTATTAACATTAACAAAGATGAATAAATTGTGTAATAAATGTATTGTTCATTGTTCATTCATGTTAGTTAATACATTCATGTTAACAAATGACATCTTATTGTTAAGTGTTACCATTAATATTTATTCATCATACTGTTGAACTTGACAGTATTTTCTCTCTTTTTATTTCATAGGAGCTTCAAAGATGATGGAGAAAGCCAGAGTCTTGTGTCCTGCGTTTATCAGTATCCTTCATTGGGTGAAAAAGAAAAACTCAATAAACAAATAAATAAAAATAATTTGACTGATATCTTTTTTCCTCCCCAAGGTTTCTATAGATATCACGATATATCAATATTGTGAATTCTTATGGCCAAAATAACCGTGATATGAAAAATCTAATATCGTGACAGCCCTAATTTGAAAGATAATACAAAAGGTAAACAATATGTCCCTAGTCATTTTAAATATCTGTTTATTAACATACACATGTATAAATAGATGTACAGAATATATAAAATACTGCAGTGAAAGGTATGCTTTGCTGCCCTAATTATCAATAAAGATCATATTAACATAAATGTTTAAAAATATATGTATGCTTAAGCTTTAAAGAACGATAATCAGATCAACTCCATGTTACTTATATAATATATCTCATAGGGCTTAGTTATATGTCATCAGGTAAGGTTTGCACCAAATATAATATGATAATAATTAACTATATTATGTAATTTAACAACATTTACCATTTCCATCCATTGTCTGCGTTTCTGCTTTAGCTGTATCCAGCTTGCACGTCGCAGGATCGCTATTTTTCGCCTTGCAGCTAACATAAGCTTCCGGCATAAATGCCGCTGAGGATCCATCTTCGCATCTTGGCTTCGACGCCTCATTTTCCACCAAGAAAACACAGAAAGGAGCAAACAAACACCCACTTCGGTTCTCTCCATTTTGTTCATTCGATGATCACACTATAGTGCCCTATCTGAATAACTTTCATTCTGTCCACTGAAAGGGGAGGGGTTTAATGACGTTTGATCCAAGGAGGTGTGTAAAGGGCAGGCTTTAGTTTTGGGCTGCGTTGCTACTGGCTCAACAGTGGAAACACAGCTTGCTTTTGGTCTTGGTGCTTGCGGCTCGAGGTCATTGGCCCCGCCTGGCACGCTCTTAGCCCTGGCTTGCACTGGCCCGACAGTGGAAAAGCGGCCACTGAATAAGGAGATCATAGTAGCTAAGAGGAGCTATGTTAAAAAGCTAGAAAACAGTTTTTCAGCCAATGACCCTGCTTCAGTGTGGAAAGGCCTGAAAGACATCACCAACTACATGACACCCTCGCTCAACTGAGGTGAAATAACAACTTGAAGACCTGAATGAGTTTTATTGCATATTTGAAACTCCCGGTCTCACAGCCCACACCCGCCCTGACAATCTCTCTACACAGCCATCAACAGAGGCGTGTCTACGTGGTGGCCAGGGGTGGCACCTGCCCCCGTTGGGTTTTGGCTGGCCACTGAAGTTTTGCTGGCAACAGATGTTTTGCGATAGACTTGTTTTTTGTGATTTTCTTGTTTTTAGTAAATTTCTAACTGCATCTGGCAGTGGCGGATCTTGGGATGTTTTCTTCTCCTCTTTATACTTAATTTTAGGCGGTTTCTATAGCGTGATATTTGACAGATATCGAGAGCGAATAATGTTACGTGATCCATGTAATGCGCGAGCACGAATCTCCACTCGCAAGTGGATTTCCTTCACTCACACAAAACTGGATGTGTGCTTTTAAAAATACATTGTTCTTCCAAGAATTGGCTCTGCTTTTGCTCAAAGATTATGTGTATGCTCAAACGTTCTTGCATCACTGAAGACTAGAAGCGTTTTTTTTTTTCTAATTCAGATGAGGAGTAGGCTTATCTCAGTAAATGGAAGCAAGCTGATTATAGTCAATCTTCTTTAGTTATTTATTTTATTAATAGCCTACTTATTTTAGTTAGGTGCTTAACTTATAAATATGCATTTATTCAATTGTTTTATTAAGTGCATTTGTATTTTGTTGTTTTTGTATATAGTTTTGCAATAAAAGCGTATTAACCAGGTTCCAGAAATAATCACTGAGGGTGCTTCTAAAATTGGTGAGGGTGCTCTAGTCTTAATGCCCATTTTCACATCCCATCTCTTGCTTTGGTCATCATTGTGTCAATCACTGCTACTTCGAGAGTGAATCCCACATAAATATGCAGATTTCATTCCCGAAACTTTGCAACGTGTGTGTGGCTGAAAAACAAAGTTCTACATTTTAAAGGGATCATAGACTAGAAAGCTTGCAAAGAGTGCTCTTTACCACTAAAAAAGCTGTCACTCTTTGTTTAGTGAGTGTATACACAATGTATTTTAACATACATCGTGCCGCAAACCATAACCAAAGAAACCCAAAATCACAGGACTTAATGACTACAGACCTGTTGCTTTAACGTCTGTGGTCATGAAGAAATTTGAGAGACTGGTGTTGGTCTACTTGAAGGATATTACTGGACCTTTACTGGACCCCTGCAGTTTGCTTTCTTAACAAACAGGTCTGTGGATGATGCAGTCAACATGGGACTGCACTTCATCCTACAACATCTGGACAAACCAGGGACTTATGTGAGGATCCTGATTGTGGACCTTAGCTCTGCGTTCAACACCATCATCCCAACACTCCTCCAGACCAAACTAACCCAGCTCTCTGTCCCTAGCTCCATCTGTCAGCTGGATCACCAGATTTCTGACTGATAGGCAACAGCTTGTGAGAATTGGTAAATCCACATCTAACAGCTGCACCATCAGCACTGGTGCCCCTCAGGGATGTGTTCTCTCCACACTGCTCTTCTCCCTGTACACCAATGACTGCACCTCTACTGACCCCTCTGTCAAGCTCCTGAAATTTGCAGATGACACTACAGTCATCGGTCTCATCCAGGAAGGTGATGAGTCTGCTTATAGAAGCAAGGTTGAGCAGCTGGCTGTTTAGTGCAGTTAAAAAAAAATTGGAGCTGAACACGCTCAAAACAGTGGAGATGATAGTGGACTTCAAGAGAAACCCCCTTGCACTCCCCCCAATCACCATCATGAACAGCACTGTGACTGCAGTGGAGTCATTCAGGTTCCTGGGCACCACCATCTCTCAGGACCTAAAGTGGGACATTCACATTGATTCCACTGTGAAAAAGGCCCAGCAGAGGCTGTATTTCCTTCCTGCCGAGGAAGTTCAAGCTGCCACAGGAGCTGCTGACATAGGAATAGTTTCTTCCCTCAGGCCATCTACCTTATTAACAGTTAAATGTTCTCCCCTGTAATGGCTTGAGCCACCCTTTGTAAAATCAGATATATTGTGTTCTTTTTTTTTGTTATTGTTTGTTTAAAAGTTTGTATTTGTTTTGGTTTTCAAAGTTATGAACCAAATATTTGTTTAAGAGGTGGTAGGCTACATTGTCTCTTTATGTGCGTTAAGATGAAAACAGGGCTGCCAACTCTCACGCATTCAGTGTGAGACTCACGCAATTGACACTTTTCTAATGCTCTCATGCCACACATCCATTTTCTCATGCAATCAAAAGCACCCTCAGTTAAAACTATAATAATAGGATATTGGCAAAAAAAATTTTGGTAAAGGCTCCTGTGCGCATTTGTGTTTGTGCTTTGGAAAGCGTTGAGATTCTTTACAACGCATTTTCGTAGCGCTGAGCAATGCAGCCAATCACAGTAATATCTGTTGACTTCTTGAAACACCTGTGATTGGCCATTTCATTCACTCAATTCTAAATGAATGAGTTTTTTTCCTGCACACTTGCGAATCTCTCTGTATGTAAATAAGAAATTCCTTAAAATAAACTTTCTGAGATCGTGATGAACTGAAGTATGTGACACATTTTTAGTAATTTTAAAGGAATGGCTATTTGAGGACATTCTAATCTAAAAGTTTTGTTTTTTGTGCTGCTAAGTGCCATACCTTGTATAAGCAGCAAAGTTTTAGGAGTGACAGCCTAAATCCCTCATAAATGCTGGATAAATTTTCGAATGGGAGAAAAATATAATTTCTCAAATAGATGTTCAAGCTATGCAGACTAATGGATTAATATAAAAATATTTGAAATATAACAGGCTAAATAATTGCAATTGCAATTATTTATTACAGTAATGACTATCTTTCAATTCTTTGTACATTGCTAATCTTGTTGTGGGAAAAGTTAATAGTTTTGCAGCACTGCAACAGTTATTATCCATAATTTTATATAAAAGTACAGCAGGGTAAGATGAGTCATTTTTTATTTATGTGGTCCTCAAGATAAAGGGAAATGATGCAGAAGGGAAAGTATGTGAAGTAATTTCAAGATGTATCCTATTATTTTAAATGATCACAATGTATCTAAGACAAAGGGTTCTACAAATATGGCTTCTTATAAAAAAATAAGAGTTTCTGTGACTCAATTTGCCCCAGGGTGGGTGTAATTGACCCAAGTTGGTGGTAAGATGCACCATCTGAGTGTAAATTGACCATCTTGTTGAATCTAATTCAAACCCATGTAAAATTTTAAGATAATTTGCCTCTTTTAAAAACTAACTTAATTAAATTTAATTTTCATATTTTGCTTCTTAACACTAACAACATAAATTAAAACTGAACTTATATTCAGTCTTTAGTTGTTTGCATTTATGAACAAATATGTTGAACACCAAAGTTGTAATCTTCCCAAAAACAGACAATTTTAGTAAACAAAGAATTTAAGTAAAATTAAATAAAACAATTAGATAAAAAATGAATTAGAAACGAGAACGATAAATATCACTGAAACTAATAAATATTTTAGTCAAAAGATTCTTGGCATGGTATCTTTTCTGCAATGCTGAACCGGCCATTAGGGACTTACAGGTGGAAAGATATATCTAAATATAATGTGACGAAAAGCATCTTCTGGTCCTTATCAGAGAAGAATTTGGTGCACTTGTACACTGTCCCTTATTGTTAAATAAACTACTAATAATACTTATACATATTGGGAGATCATGTGACCCTTCGGCAGCAATGCACGCATAATCCTTCGCTCTGCTCACTTCGTCAGAAATTGTATATATCCTGTCAGTAAACTGTGAACTACTCTTTACCTGACCCACTATGAGTACCCCAGCAGTCAAGGGCCTTCGGGAAAGAAAGATTGAACGATCACCAATTAAGAAAAAAATCAAAGATTCCGCCATCTCCAGATAGTATCTGGACCTTGCTATAGCAAACAGTTTCAAGCTAGCGCTCAAAGAGCAACAAAGTGCTCTCGATTCTGTTGTGGCTTCAACTGTAAGAAAAGCAATAGACTCTGTACTGACTTCAGCACTCCGCAATCTACATTTGGATATACAAACAACCAACAATTCTGTAAAAGAGCTAAAAGCAGAAGTTTAAAAATTTAGCCAACGCTGCAAAACTGACACAGGACTGGGTCGATTCCATTTAAGCAGCTGCACGTGAGGATAGGAGGACAATCACAAACTTAAGAAATCAGCTGGAACAACTCACCTAAAAAATGATAGGAGCAGTGAGAGAAATAACGTTTGCCTGGTGGGGTTGCCAGAAGGGGTCTGAGGGCTTCGATACAGTTAAAGTGGAATGGGTCCCGCATCAACACGTTCATGTTTTTTTTTCTATGCCCCTTCAACAGACATCAACACTCTTATTTATTTTGCTTTTATTTTAAAAGGATTACGCATCGAGGTGGATTGGTATCTATGGATACATACTAACCTTTACATGTCACTGACAGTATGGCATTGCTTGTATTTCTCTTCAGGTAGACATAATCTTGACATTGTGAGCACACAATGCAGGTTCTGAATATCTTATCACTGAATGTGAATGGCCTAAATTCACCTATTACCGTATTTTTCGGACTATAAGTCGCACCTAAGTATAAGTCGCAATCAGTCCAAAAATACGTACTGAAAAGGAAAATAACATGTATAATTCGCATTGATTTAGAACCAAGAGCCAGGAGAAAACATTACCGTCTACAGCCGCGAGAGGGCGCTCTATGCTGCTCAGTGGCTCCGTATATCAGATTGGCTGCATATTTATCAACCTGCAGTTTTGTAATCTGCAGAATAGGATTTTCTTTTTTGGGGCATTTTGTGTGCATTCAGTCTTTCTCAGTTGTCTTTAAGTTAATATTTCAGTTAAGGAGTTTTCAGTTGTTTTCAGTTAATGTTTTCAGGGGTGTGCTACAGGAGCACTGAGCAGCATAGAGCGCCCTCTCGCGGCTGTAGACGGTAATGTTTTCTCTTGGTTCATGTCAAATTAATTTTGATAAGTCGCAGGACCAGCCAAACTATGAAAAAAAAAAGTGCGACTTATAGTCCGGAAAATACGGTATGCGTACCCATATATTAGAATATTGCACTGTAAAATTGATTTCCTGTGCCCTGATACAAGAGACCCCATTTAAAAACAATGCAATGTGTGGCACATTTTCAAAACAAGTATTACCAAACTGGGCAGCCTTCTCTTGTGATCGTTAATAAAACTATCCGTGGGGGTGCTTATCTTAGTCAATAGAAGGTTACATTTGAACTATTGAACATACCGGGAATAATGATGAGGGTAGATTTGTTTTTTATAACCTGTAAAGTAAATAAGGACAGGTTAGCATTGGTCCTCCATTTACTGCCCCGAATGAGGCAGAGTGCATTTTTCACAAATATATTCAAATATATTACTTGAGCAGATTGATTGTCCTGTCGTGATGGGTGGTGATTTTAATGCCGTCTTAAATCCTGCACTGGATAAATCTCACCTTGATACTACAGCTAACCCTCCTCTAAGTTTGTTGAAAACGAAATTTATTGCATAACTTAATATAATCGATCTTTGGAGAATCCAGAAAACTACATTGACTAACGACTTTTTCTAATAGACATAACACTTTCTCAAGGATAGATTACACATTCCTCAGGCCCATCTCTAATTTCATCTACGCTCTTCCATATTTATATTACCAAGGTTTATTGTCTGATCACTCTGCAGTGTTTTATCAATGTTCACCTTAACAACATTAAGACCAAGGCCCCTAGAGGGCCCCTACTAAACAATCAGACATTCATTAATTTGCTTAATTGATCATATAAAGGAGTTTCTCCCTCGAAATTAATGTTATCTTGTGATGTAGACCCTCAAATATTGTGGCGATGACAAAGTGTGCAATACAAGGATTCTGTATTCTGATCTTTTTTCTCCTGCTATTGCCAAAGCGAAAACCACCAATTTACAAAAATTAGAAAATAAGATCAAAATATTACAAGACCTTACAAAAAGAAAAAAAAATTCTGATCAACCAGCTACATGATGAGTCCTTCTTGAAAAGAGGAATATACTTTACTTTCACAATCAAAGGCAGAGTTTATTTTTACATAGGACGAGCAAAACTATTATTTTTGAATTGGAGGGAATGTGAGTCCTAAGGGCATACATCAGCACAATAAAATCTTCGGATGACAAGTTACCACAAATCCTATGACAATTATCAACATATTTAAAGGGTTTTACATAAATTTGTACAAAAACCAAAAACCGATTTTTGTTGAATCAGTTTGTCAAAGAGTACTTGGATAAATTAGAACTGCCACGGATCACACAGATGGATACAGACTCTTTGGAGGCCCCATTGAGTTTGGAGGAGCTCCAAGAAGCACTAAAATCCTTCAGAAGGGCAAGTCCCAGGCCTAGATGGCCTTCCTCCTGAATTAATTTTTTAGAAATATTGGGATGTGGTAGGGACTCTCATGCTTGATTCCTTAATTTTGCAAATTGAGCATGGTACATTTCAAGAAAGTAAAAACATCTTTGATATCATTGCTTCTTAAAAAGGGTAAAGATCGTTAGATTGCTCTAAGTACAGACCAGGTATCACTCGATCCCATGTGATCTAAAAGTTTTATGCTAAAACTCTTGCATCTCACGTGAAGGAAAGTAATTCATAAGCTTAATCAAAGAGGACCAAATCGGTTTTTTAAGGGGTGTCCGTATCCATAATATGCGGGACAACTGTTTCATGTGAGTCGAAATTTGATATGTCAATAACCGGTACATGATTAAGGAATTTGAAACCCACTTTTAGTATTTATATCGGGTACAGTTGTTGGCCAAAAGTTTGAGAATTACATTTAAATATTAGTTTTTCAAAAGTTTGCTGGCTAAACTGCTTTTAGATCTTTGTTTCGTTGTTGTCTGTGATGTACTTGAAATATAATTACAAGCACTTTCATACGTTTCACAAGTGCTTTTATTCACACATTACATGACATTTATGCAAAGAGTCAGTTTTGCAGTGTGTGCCGATTCTTTTTCCAGGACTCTCTGCAATTCGACTGGGCATAGCTCTCAATCAACTTCTGTCTGGGCCAAATCCTGACTGATAGCAACCCATTCCTTTCATAATACACTTCTTGGAGTTTTGTCCAGAATTACATGGGTTTTTGTTTGTCCACCCGCCGTCTTGAAGATTTGACCACGAAGTTTCTCAATGGGATTAAGATCTGGGGAGTTTCCAGGCCATGGACCCAAAAATCCCCCCCCCCAACATTCTGTTCCCCGAGCCACTTAGTTATCACTTTTGTGCTGTATGGCAGCTGTGTCTTGGCCATCGTGCTGGGAAAATGCATTGTTCTTCATCAAACTGTTGTTGGTGTGTTGGAAGAAGTTGCTGTTGGAGGGTGTTTTGGTATCCATTCTTTATTCTGGCTGTGTTTTTTGGGCAGAATTGTGAGTGAAGCCACACTCCCTTGGGATGAAAGCAACCCCACACATGAAGGTGTTCAGGATGGCTTTACTGTGTGGCATGACACAGCACTGATGGTAGCGCTCCCCTTTCTTCTCCGGACAAGCCTTTTTTCAGATCCCCCCCAAACAAAGCTTAAAGGGGCTTCATCGAAGAATATGATTTGCCCCATCCTCAGCAGTCCGATTCACTATACTTTCTGCAGAAGATCAATCTGTCCCTGATGTTTTTTTGGGAGAGAAGGGCCCTTCTTTGTGCCCTTCTTGACACCAGCCATCTTCCAAAAGTCTTGGGCCTCACTGTGCTTGAGATGCGCTCACACATGCCTGCTGCCATTCCTGAGCAAGCTATGCATGGTGGCAAGTCCGATCCCGCAGTGAATCCTCTCTTAGGAGCGTCCTGGCGTTTGCTTGATTTCTCGGAAGCCCTGAAGCTTCTTTAAAGAATTGAAAGACTCTTTCCTTGAAGTTTTGATGAACCGATAAAATTGTTGGATTTCCTAGGTTGCAATCTTAGTAGCCACAATATCCTTGCCTGTGAGCCATTTTATGCAACGCAAGGATCGGCTGCAAGCGTTCTTTGCAGGTCTCATGGTTAACCCTTGAAGCGATGAACGCGTATACGCGTTTTGGGGTATTTTCTCCTGAGAACACAACGGAAAAGAATTAAATTACACTTTCAGTTTTGCCCATACAGATAAGAAGCAATACATCAAGCGAATCATGGTCAAGGGTCTACTTTTTTTTGTATACAGACATCAATAACAAACAAAACTTTGCGCACGTTAAAATAAAGATAACAAACCAGGAGGCTGTCGGCAGCCTTTGTCTGCGTGATCTTAGTTACAAACGAAACCACGTCATTAAAAGAACGTAACTCAGTGAATACTCAAACAGAGACATGAGAGAGCGATCTATAGAAAGCCTGAATGGTCTACTTTCTAAACTAAACAAGTGCTGCGAAACAAATATTCTGTGATAAAGTAATCCATATGGATACAACGCGATGTCAGTTTTTCACGTCTCCTTCATTATTCTAATGCGACCACGCACACGCGCACCGATGCGCGCTATCAAATTATTAATCTTCACTGAAGCCGCCGGCTTGAATACCGCCCACACAACAGAGGACAACGCAGCGAGATGTTCTTCAAGTTTTTTTATTTTATGTTTGCTCGCGATGAGAGAATAAGACATGATTGACCCCAAAAAGATGTCATGTGTTGAGAGATTTGAGATTTGGATTCCTCAGAAAAACACGAAGGAAACACTTTATTCAGGAGGGATCAAAACATGAGGACAGTCTCTTTTTATTTATTTATATGCTTGTACTAGTTTTCACCAAAGTGTACACATTTCCTAGTTAGACTTTTTCCCACCTATAATCCTGACTAAATGAAATCAAGTGAAAGATCATGAAGTTTCAAAACAATAATCTACACTACTATTACCATTCAAAAAGCTCCTGATGTAAATAATATAAATGATACCACTAACTGATGAACTGTAACAAAATGTAATAAACAAGCTATCTGTCAATTTATCCCCCCTAAAAAGCTGAAAAAATATTATCAGCTCTTTTAAAAATTAAATAAATAATATAATAATGATAATAATAACAATAAATGTTTTTTTTTTTTTTGTTAGAAAGATAAGGATTGTTAAAAGGATTTCTGAAGGATTGTGTGACTGGAGTAATGATGCAAAAAAAATCAGTTTGAAAGTAAGCTTTCGGATTGTTCCGTAATAACAGCATGTATGTAGATGATTGTTGTTTTTGAGAAATAAAAATGTTTATGCGTGGTTAGTGAAAAACTACAAATGTTAACATCACTTGAATACTGCAATAACACCCATACAGAAAATTGGTTCCCAAGATATTTTGAGAACTGGGCTTGTAGCCTAGATTTTTTTTTTCTAAATGATGTGAAAATTATCTTGTTTACTCACTTACAGAAAAACAATATATTGATTTAAATTTTCTAAGACACTTTTTGTTGGTAAAAGTCATATGCGAGTAGGCGTCAACTATCATGAATCACACCTGAGAAGACAAAGGCCTGCATAATGAGCTGCATAATGAGCCAATTCAGTCAGACTTGGTGTCACTGTAGAGGGATGAGTTACAAGAAAAGAATGTGGGGACAAAGATAAATCTATATAATTTAATGTTTGTCGTTATTTAGAATAGATTTAATTATCCACACAACATAATTTTAATATTCACTTGTGAGTGCAAGTTAAACAGTTTTATTAGGAAAAATCAAAGCTGACTTTCAAACTGAATTTTTTGCATCATTACTCCGTCACACAATCCTTCAGAAATCCTTTTAACAATCGTTATTTTCTACAAAAAAACATTATTATTGTATTATCTCATTCATCATCATTATTATTATTATTACTATTATTATTCATTATTATTATTATTATTCTTTATGTTGAAAAGAGCTGAGAACTATTGTTTTGTTTTTAGGTTTTTTAGGGGGATAAATTGAACGAACCAGCAATGATTGTTACATTTGTTATAGTTACATTTATTGGTACATTTATATTATTTACATCAAGCTTTTGAATGGTATATTAGTGTATATTGTTATTGAAACTTCATAAAATTTCACTTGATTATACATTTAGTCAGGAATTATAGTTTGGAAAAAGTCTTTGGAAAAAGTCTAACTAGTAAAATGTTTACACGTTTATGTGAAAAAACTGGTACAAGTATATAAAAATCAAATAAAAGAGAGACTTACTCATGTTTATGATCTCTGCTGAATAAAGTGCTTCATTCTTTGTTTCTGAGGAAATCCAAATCTCAAATCCTCAACCACATCACATCTTTTTTGGGGTGAATTATGTATTTATTCCTCTCATCGCGAAGCAAACAGTAAAATAAAAAAAAAAAACTTGAAGAACAGTCTCGCTGCGTTGTCTTCTGTTGTGTGGGCATATTCAAAAGCCGCGTGCTTCAGTGAAACATTTGAATCTCAAAAGCGCGCTCCGGCGGGGGGGCGTGGTCGCATTAGAAGAATAATGAAGGGAGACGTGAAAACGGACATCGCGTTTGTTTTCATATGGATTACTTTATCACAGATTATTTGTTTTCAGCAGCACTTGTTTAGTTTAAAAGTAGACATGTCAGGCTTTCTATAGATATCTCTCTCATGTCTCTTCGTTGAGTAGTCACTGAGCTACAGTTCATTTTAATGACGCATTTGTATCTGAAGATCAGCGCAGACAAAGGCTAGTGCAGACAGCACTCCTTGTTTGTTATCTTTATTTATAAGTGCACAAAGTTTTGTTGTTATTATGTCGGTATACAAAAAAAAGTAGCCCTTTACAGATTCGATTGATGTATTGCACTTATCTGTACGATCAAAACTTTTGAAAGTGTAATTTAAGTTCTTTTCGGGGTTATCAGGAGAAAATACCCCAAAACGCGTATACGCGTTTATAGTCTAGAGGGTTTTTATGTGTAGTGTGTGATTCTAACCCAATCAGCCTGACATAATGATCTCCAGCCTTGTGCTCGTCAACATTCTCACCTGAGTTAACAAGATGATTACTGAAATGATCTCATCAGGTCGCCTTTAATGACAGCAAATGAAATGCAGTGGAAAGGTTTTTTTTTTTGGATTAAGTTAATTTTCATTGGCAAAGAAGGACTATGCAATTCATGTGATCACTCTTCATAACATTCTGGAGTATATGCAAATTGCTATTATAAAAACTTAAGCAGCAACTTTTTCCAATTTCCCAATATTTATGTAATCTCAAAACTTTTGGCCACGACTGTACAAGATAAATTGGTACGGTTGTGTACCAAACAAACATATAATACGGGGAGTATCCCGTGGAGGAGTGGGGCATTACGTTATAAGCATACACTAATTCCGATAAGTGTTTCAGGCCATTTCTTCTTCTTGTTGGGGGGTAGCCAGCACAGCAGGTCATGTAGAGTGCGGTTAAACCGCTCACAGTGGGGATTCCCTTGTGGATGATATGGGGTGGTCCTCAACTTTTTCGCAACCCATACAACCTGCAAAGTTCCACAATGACCGCGCTCTCAAAGTTTCTCCCCTGGTCGGAGTGCAGTCTTTGTGGCACCCCATACTTGAGAAACCACTCTTTCAGGAGCACCTTAGCTCCCCTGGTCAGAGTGCAGTCTTTGCGGCACGAATGCTTGAAAAAACTTAGTAAAGACGTCCGTCACCACAAGAACGTTTTCGTGACCATCAGAGGCAGGCTCAAGAGTGGTAAAATCAACAGCTACCACTTCCAGTGGTTGGGAAGCCAAAAAAGGGGTCCAGGAAGCCCGAATCTTAGGCTGTGGCAAACTTAGCAAGCACATAGCGAAGACATTCTTAACCCAGGTGTCTTCAGCCTAATGCATCCCTGCCCAATAGCATCTTGGCTTTAGCAAGCTCAGTGTTCTTTCAATTCCCTGGTGTCCCATTTGATTGTGGACACTCCGTAGCACTGGCTTAACCAAGCAAGTGGGAAGTAACAGCTGTTGATGCTCCCCTAGGAATGCATCATCTACTACGCGATACATTAATTCCTCCCTCTTCCTTGATCTTACCCCACTGTTTCAATGACCACACTTGTCGGGGCAGTCCCCTTCTCTCACGGGCTGAGGGCTTCTTTCGAGCATGCCAAAACTGCTTTAGTAGTTTTAGGAAAGGATCCGCATCTTGAAGATGACAAAGCTCTTTAGTATACCCAGGTAACGTTGGAGTGTTTCCAAGGGCAGAGTCTGGACTAAATTTCCCCTCTATCAGCTCTCCTTGTGCTGGTCCAAACACTGTAAGATCTGGGTCTATGGCGGTTCCCCTATGCAGCTCACTACAAATGGCCACACAGCCATCATACTCGGTATCTTCTGCCACCACCTCCACCTCATCCAACCCTGGGCCTCTGGGAGAGCGCATCAGCCACTGAATTGCAACAAGGTTGGTAGCAGATCTCGAAATTAAATACAGCTAGTTGGGCTGCCCACCGCTGCTCCACTGCTCCCAGTTTTGCCATGTTAAGATGACAGAGTGGATTGTTGTCCGTAAGAACAGTGAACCGAGACCCCAGCAGATAGCCCATGCTTCTCCACTACAGCCCACTTTAAAGCCAGGAGTTCCAGTTTCATGCTGGCTGTAGTTTGCGGTCATTGCGTTCGGCACCTCCCTGCCTTCTACTTGCATAGGAAATTACTTTCTTCCTACCATCCTGAAGATGGTAAAGGACAGCACCCAGGCACAAATTACTGGCATCTGTCTCTAACATGAATGTAAGGGAGAAGTCGGCATATCCCAGTACTGGAGCGCAGGTCAGCTCCTTCTTGAGATACTCAATTGCCTGCTGGCATTTCGATGTCCAAGAGCCTTGAAAAAACTTGTCACATTGGGACCCACTGCCCTTTTTGGTGCACAAATTCACGATGTTAGAAAAATCTCTGCGATAAAATCAGCGGTAATAACTGCAAAATCCCAAAAAGGATTGCAGCTCCTTCACTGTGCTAGGCACTGGCCACTGCACTACTGCACTGATCTTGTCGGGGTCAGGACCTACCCCTTGAGCCGACACTTGGTGTCCTAGAAACCTTATTACCTCTGCGTGGAGAAAGTGGCATTTTTCCACTTTGATCTTTAACACCCTGATTCCCTCAGCTGACCAAGCACCATTTCAAGTCTAGACAGGTAAGCCTCAATGTACTTGAATAGACCAAAAGGTCGTCCAAATAGACAAGGACCATCTGGAACAACCAAATCACCCATTACGGCCTGCATGAGTCTCTGAAATGTTGCTGGTGCGTTACAGAGACCGAACGGCAATCCGCACATATTCATTGAATTATATTATTTGTTCCTTTCAACTTAAGGCTCTTCATATTTCGGTTGATCCTCAATCTAAAGCTTCATGGAGAGTAATCAAAGCTGACAAGGTTAAACCACATAGGCTCCAAGATATTTTATTTGCTGGCACAGGAAATAAAACTGATAAATATAAATTTGGCCCGGTTGTGGCCAATTCTATTAGGATCTGGAAAAGAGTGGAACGTCTGATGGGAGGACCTTTCAAATTTTGTAACAACACAACCTTATGGCACAAACTTTTCATTTTTATATGGAAATCAGCCATTTGTCCGGCCCTCTTGGTCTAAATTGGGCATAAAGACATGCAGTGATTTATATGATAACCAAGGACTCTGCTCATTTCAAAAACTAAGAACTAAGTTTTGTTTACCAGCATCATATTTATTTATTTATTTTTTTTCAGTTATGCTCTGCTATCAAGACTTATGGAGTTCCCTAGGCATCCCCCATTTCCTATCAACCTATGTGGGATTGGATTGCACCATCTTCTGGTTTGGCCATCTGTTTTCTTTAATATATATTAAACTTAATAATCACACTGCAAAACATTTTTCTATTAAACATATATGGAACAGATTTTGATTTATCGGTCGACTGGGAGAGGGTTGGGTCTAATCTAACCTTAAATTCTAAAAACTTGGCTCATCGTCTTATCCTAATTCATCAAGTCATCCATAGAGCATACATAACTCCTTACAAAAGGTTTTAAAATGAATCTACAGTCGACCTATAACTGCCATATCTGTAACACTGTATTATCAGGTACTTTTCTCTACATGTTTTGGGAATGTCCAATTTTTGTCAAGTATGGACAAATGTGAATTCTGTTTTATCCTTTTTACTACAACTTGATTGATTGATGTCTAATCCATGTTTATTTCTTCTCAATGATGATTTTAACTCCCGTACAAGTTCTTTAAAGAAGAGAAAGTTGTTTGCTGGTTTTACAGCTGCAAAGAAGACAATAATATAAAACTGGTTTACTCCTCACATGTGTGCAAAAACATTTTGGATTCACGGCCACCTTAAAAATAGTGACTTGTGAATATACAACAGCATTAATGAACAGGGCTAAACCCCTAGTACCATTGATGCATGGCAATGTTTTCTACCCAAATGTTTGGATTATATAAAGGAATGACTATGAAAAGCCTAAGAGAGCGAGCATTGTCGTCGAGCCAATAATAAGATTTCTGCCTGGGTGACTTTAACCCTTTAGGTGCCAGGGTTTTTTGGAAAAAATGCTGTATTTTTACATCAAGATTTCAAAAGCTTGTGGCTTGAAAGGGCTTAAAGATAGAAATCTACTGTGAATTAGAATAATGTTGGGCATGGCCGAAAGTTTATGTGGGGTGTAAATATACTCATCTAATTTGCATATTATGACGTCACCGGGGGCGGCCATCTCGAATTTCATAATATTCTGGAAATATTAGATATTGAATTGATGTTTGAACTTATTTGCATGATTTTGTGTGTGTGTCTTTTTATCCTCATTCCAAATGATCAGAAAAGAATAATCCAACAATAAAACAGGAAAAAAAAAGAACTAAATTATTACTATATTACTACACTATATAGTAGTAAAACGCATGGTGAACAGTAGCCTACTTGTTGATCAGTTCATCAGTAATATTCAGGAAATAATAGATATTGAATGGATGTTTGGAATTATATTGAAAAGGGAATTTTTTTTTGTTTGTTTGTTTGTTTTTTGTCTTTTTATTCTCATTCCAAATTATCAGGAAAAAAAAAAAAAAAAGAACGGAAAAGTAGTAAATTATTACTATATTACTGTGCCATGGTAAAATGCATGTCCCTATTTTTTTTTTATCAGTTGACCAGCTATCTAACCAATCAGTATCTAGGCGACACAGTTTATAGTTATTGAGAGTATGGGTTCCTCTCATTGCATGGCACAGCGCAGAGCGCACCTACTCACTGACCGCACCTGTACTGTCCTGCCAGCGGCCTTTAGAGCGCTCGCGATCAGCAACAGATCTCCTATGGACACTATGACCACGTTCACCCCTGCCACCCTCATCCCCGTTGGGCAAAGGGTCGAGATGATCATTTGTTTGTGCTTCGTGAACACTTCGTGAGCAAAGATGTACCGGGAGAAGCGCGACCATTAGATGACCGATCGTCATTTCCAAAAGGCAAATATTCCCCTTCAGAGTCAGAATCAGCGAATAACATTTGCAATACATCCTCACGGTACAAATTTGTATTAGCCATTTTGCCGATTTTCTCTCAAAAATCTCACCATTTACTCGCATGCTATGAACTGAACTGCTTCTGCATCAATGACACGATAGCTCACTTTCTCTGCTATTTCCTCGAACACTTTGAATAGGAACATGACGTAATGTTGGTCTAGAATCGAAGTACTACATGTCTGCCATCTAGTGGTAGGGAATACAAATGAGATATTACACCATATTAGGAACTACAGTCTTTTTTAATTAAGTATGACGTCTTGTCGCAATTTTGCGACTTTGGCGCTTAGAGGGTTAACTTAAAAGGTGCAATAACATCTCTAAAATATTAGAACAATTTGTATATAGAAGAGAAGTCAGTTTATCAGGCCCAATGGAAGACTCAAACACCATTAAAAATAGATCCTTCAACAGCGCTAGCATGATAGATTTTCACTAAACTGAGGAGGAATAGATGAATTTAAACAACGAGAGTAATAGCCCAAATGTTTTCCCATAACTGCAGAATTCTCTAGCATGGCATTAAAAAACAATAGGGCTATGATCAGAGAAGGAGACTCTTCTATGTTTACATTCTTCTACAGCAACACCATTTGACAAAATAAGGTCCCGAGTGTGACCATGAACGTGAGTTGCTCCATTTATATTTTGCATAAAACAAAAAAAGATTCCAAAATATTACAGAAACTCACTGACCAAGGGTCGACCTGGGCAGCACACGTGTATATTAAAATCTCCCCATAATAACAGCTGATCATATGATGGCAAGGGTGGATTTTAAGCTTGTTATTGAAACGGCACAGCAGGTTTTTGACACCCTTTATATCCTTGTTGGGAATTATGGGAAATGTAGGAAATGTGTGTGGGTTTTTAACTTACAGTCCTTTATGTTTGATATTCATTTTTATTTATTTTTATCTTTTTTTTTACATCTTCACTGTTGCTTAGGGCAAATGTGATTTGGTAGCCTGGTAATACCAAACTCTGCTACTTCGCTTTGCTTCGTATACAGAGTCTGGAAGGGCATAATTGATAAGCGTTTACCTCTCGTGTGGTGGGGGGGGGGGGGGGTGGTTGGGGGGGCACCTGTCTGAAGTTTAAAATCATTGGTGTACCCGTAAGCCAATCTCACATAACGTTTGGTTATGACGTATGTTATTGGCCAGCTCAGCTGCCTCGAACTTCTGCTGTAAACACAGGTGTGCAGCGAAAACAAAACCATCAAGCGAAATATTGGCAGATTTGCAGATTATGTGAAGTACAGATTATGTGAAGTACAAATCCACGCATCCAAGGTACAATTAGTGCATCTAAACTAATATTTGACAGTAGAGACAAACAAGAAATTATTTGCAGCCAACTGTCAAAGTTAGGATTAGTTAAACACGGCTCTTCGTTCATTTCGAGTCTTTCAGAAATGATGCAATTTAATTGCAAGATTACAGCATGACATGGCAATATTCAAGGAGTGGAAAAGAAAGGAGACACTGACCTGTCAAAATGGTGCCAGTTCGAGCTCGACAGATAAAAGAGACTGAGATACACCCTCTAAAACTCCAAGGACCATAAAAAATTCCCCTCCATGATTTCTCGATCATTGTGCACACCAAGCTGTGCAGCACACAGACCGAGTTTCGTTTCCTCCTTAATCTGATCATCCATGAGGGCACCCTAGGGGGACAATTATCACAATTATCACCTTGCCAGACTTTGGCCTCCCCAGTTTCTTGCTGATGATCGGTAAACACTTGATAAAATTCAACTTTTCCCACAAAACCGTCAATTCGGTGCTTAGTGTATACGTCACGGTTCTCAGCCCACCTCTCATTAGTTGGTCGGCTGATGCGGAGCCAGAGATAATCTGGGTGCTGGTATGCTATATCAGACTGAGTACAGAAGCAAACTGAAATTGAGCGGAAGTATGAAGTCTGACATAGTCAGGCTAGTGATTTGGTATATTTGTGTATATATATGTTTTAGTGTGAAGTATAAGTTTGTGTTAGATTTTGTGTGAGACCCCTGTTATTGCAAAATGGTTTGGTTTGTCTAGGATTTAAAAGGATTTAGATTTCATGATGGAGCTAGTTTTGGTGAAGGATCCCTGGAGATAACATCTGAGCCCCTGAACTCAGTGATGTATACGTTTGATGGCTATACAAATGTCTCCTAAATTTCTAGGGAAGAACCCTCACATCCCCACTGTGCAATAAAACGTGCAATACCCAACTATCTATACTTATATTTATTACATGAATGTTATTGATTTAATATCTTACATCTATCCTCTGTAACTTGGGGAGTGTGACAACAGAGTAGAGGACCCACGTGCAAGGCTTTATTAAAAGCGTAGTTAGACAGGCAGGGTCAGACACTGTAAAATCTAGAGATGGGACATTTGAAACTGAGGCTTGGAAGCCCTGTTTTACTCTATTGAAGCAGGGGACTGGTTCGAAAGACTGTGCCGAGGCTTATATCAAATCTCCGTGATCACGTGACTGATGAAGTTTGTGGCTTCATACGTCACAATGAAACACCTGAAGTGAGGTGACTGATTCAAATCTTTTGCGCGGCTTTATTTATTATAAAGAGACAAGAAATGCTTGGTGTTTCCTCCCTGCTTATTGGTAACATAGTAACACTTTCATTGTGTGGAAAATGTTTCTCAGGATGAATACACAGCTGCTATTGCTGAGTATTGCTTATGTTGAGACTGTGATCAACAAGATGTGTGAATCATTTGAAAGTGGCTGCAATAATTGCACCTGACCACTAGATGTCACTGGTTGGGTCTGTCTTTGAGGCTTTGAATCTGTTTTGGTACAATCAGGTAAAAGCTGTAAAAGCTTCACAAGGCTTCATCTGCCCATCTCTAGCAAAATCCAAGGAACAGGCAAAAGAGTAATCCGATACACAGGCAATGGTCAGGGCAGGCAGCAAACAATCAAAAACAAGGAAACAGTCCAGGGTCAAAAGCAAGGCAACAAGACCCCTTTTTACATATTTATTTTTATTCACTTATTTTTATTTTGTTATCTGTGTCTTGTCACTTGTCAGCCTGTCTGTGCACTGGAAGCTTCTGTCACCAAGACAGATTCCTTGTGTGTGTAAGCACACTTGGTAATAAAACTCTTTCTGATTCTGATTCTGATCATAGTGGGCGGGCCTATGCCTGTCAGGCCTGTCCGTTGGCTACAACCATGCTTTATATCTAATAGTCTGTCTGAGGGCTCAGCCCCCCGTAGATTAAATCCTAGAACCACCCCTATCTTTATCAGGGCATTGTTGAAGACATGGTGGAAGACAAATCATCTCTAAACGCTATGAAATAAGTGCCTCATCATGCTGTTCTCTGAGAAGACAAGCATGACGCTCACATGAGCCTGTAGCTATTTGCTAGGATAAATAAATTTATATGAACAAATCATTTCCATTTCCTTCTTGTGTAGGTCATGAACTACTTACTGTTTTAAATTAATGAAAACAGCCAGTGATATCAATCAAAAAATAATCTTGTGTCACCACCTAGTGATTAAATTGGGTAATTCATTGCTAATGATGTTTAAATGTACTGTTTGTACTGTTTTTATACGATGTCTGAAACTTTGTATCAAGAGCACTAGCATTATCTGCCTCATTATAGTGAATCGCTTGTATTCCTCATTTGTAAGTCTGCTAAATGAATAAATGCAAATGTATAATGCATGAGATGAACGAACTGTCTGTTTATATTGTGTTAAGTGTATAGGTTGCATTTCTCCACATGACAAAAGCTCACTTCACTTGAATGTGTTGACACAAATTACAGATCCTGTGGAAACCCATCACATCTGTCTAATGTAAAATCACTACATTTGTTTCTGAAAACAGTGTTTCATGTATGTAAGCCTCTGAAACTTTAGTTTATAAAGTTTAGTTTATGTCCATGTAACAGCGGTTCACTTTTAAAGTCACTGTGAAAGCAAAACTTTACAAGTTCAATTTATTAGCCTGTATTGTCAACGCAAATGAGATTGAGGGAGATTGGGGTGTAACACTAAAGTATGGTCACAGTTTTTGCTGCTTATTTGGTAACACTTTTTTTTTTAAAGAATTATGTAAGTTTATTTGCATTTATATGATTCTTAATATGTTTTAATGAAGATACTTCCTTCTTTAATAGGAAGCCATGTGTCACACTGAATGAGAGAGTTAAAAAAAAAAGATCCTGAATCATGCTGGACTAAAAGTAACATTTTAATGAAGCTTGTGTTAAACTCATGTTAAAAATGAGTTTAGAAGTGACCCAGTTTAATGCAAGACAAACCATTTCTGATGTCTGTGTTTATGTGGTTTGGGCTTCATTCAGTTTAAGTAGAATAAATTCTGAGAAACAGGTGGGTGCATTTCAGTATATTTTCACACTCTCTGGGGTTAATCTGGATCTCCTGAACAGTTTTTTTTCTTTAGTGTTCATTCTATTCATATGCTGACTAAACATTTCATCTTTTTGTTGGAATCAGAATATTTTGTCTTAACTGTTGACTTGCATGCAGTGTTTGTCCAGGACTTCAATAAAACAAGAGGACAGACGTGTAATTTCATTTTTTTTTTTTTATTATTTTTATTTTAGACAGGAGGACAGACGTGTTATTTCTGTCAGTTTTGTTTTGATATTAAGTAATAAATGTTTTTTTTCTATTAAATGTTTAAGTGAATTATTCAAAAATATTATAAATCGATTTAAATTATGCTTTTAAAGATTACGTTTACTTATTCTGAATGTTTTATTCATTTGAAATCTTAAAATCTGAATATTTTAAGGCCATTTCACCTCTCAAAAATACAGAAACAAAAAATAAAAATCTAGCAATGACCAAAAAACAAAAACAGTTAAATATTTTTAAATGTTACATGTCTAATTCAAACGGACACAATTCAAATCTGTAATTTTTTTAACTCCATAAAACTGAACACTTTTAGATTGATTGTCGTCATTAAACCTCTTGTATCCAGTGTATTTGCTGATGATTTCAGAGTATAACTGATGTGTAATAGAAACTCATTTCTGACTGTGGTCAGAGGAGAATCCAACAACATACAGTATCATTCTGTATCGGCTCCATTAGATGTATTGATCCAAACTCTCAGTAGCTTCCTTTTTGAATATTTTCTCCATTTGTCTGGGATCTCACAACACACAAAAGTTTTATCGTAGTAGTTTTCCAGATTGTCTTTGAATCTGCTCACAAACCACTTCCAGTACGGCAGATCAGAAAGGTCGGGGGGGATGCTCCAGTCTGCAAAAACTCCTCCTGCTTTTCTGTATTCTGTGCTGGGGAGTATATTATCTGAGTTATTGGGATAAAAATACTGATTTCTGTTTGCTACTGCTGATGTGCAGATTTTAACAGCTAAGTCTCTTGATCCTCTGTAAGACAACCCTGCAATTCCAGTTACTCTGTGGAAACCAACACTGTGATCTCCATCATGGTTTTCTAAGGTGTTGGTGCAGGTGGCTCCACAGAACGGACACTGAACCCAACAGCATTGACACAAGTGATCAATTACAATCTCATCTGGCCTGAATTTATAGTCCAGATTTACTGGAAACGTCTCTGTGTTGAATCTACTGCTGATCTCAGACATTAAAGCAGTAAGTTCTTGTCGTATCACATCTTCTAGGAGTTTGAAATCAACATAATCAAGTTTCACTCCACTGAAGTCTTTTTCAGAGAAGATCAGCTCATCTGAGAGCTGCTGTGTAAAACTCTTCCACCACAAACCAGCATCTCCTCTGTTCACTTGAACATGTTCAGTAGATTCATGTGTGTGTGCTGCTTTCATGATCTTCTGCTGCAGGAATTCAACGTTCTCCTTCATCCGGGGGAAAACACTGAGACTGAACTTATCAATGATGTACCGACTGACCTCATCTCTGATGAAACTCTTGAAGAGATCTCTGGGATTGTGAATGTAGTTCATGTATTTGTCAAATTCCTCCTCTTCTGCCAGTGTCTTCAGGATATGCTTCTCCAGATTTGATCTGTTTCCATTCAGTGATTCACAGTTTATTCTCATTTCATCTGTCAGATCTCTGGCAGTTTTCTTGTAGACACTCTGCTCAATGGGCTCTTTAAGTTTCTGACAGATGATCTCACCAAAAATAGATGCTGATGCAGCTCCATGACAGTATTTCTGGAAAATCCTGTAGTAATTTTTTCTTTTCTTCTCAGCATATATGACAGGATCATTGGCATCTCTGAACAGTCTGTGTTGGTCAGTTATCATTTCATTTGCTCTCTTACAGATGGAATAAACCAAATCAATGAAGAATTGTTTCTTGAACACACATTTCACAGATCCTTCCTCATATTTTGTTACACTTTTCTTGATATAATCTGTGAGTTGTTGAATGTAGCTGATGTTGTATCCCATCTCTGAAACATTAAATGACTGAATGATTGTGTCTGTCTGCTGAACAACATCTGTAACTAATGATCTTATTTGGATGTCATCCTCTTTTGATAGAGCATAACCAAGACTCTCTTTATCTTTTGAGAAAACTCCACTGGATCTTTTTACCTTTACATAATCATAATAATTCATCACAAGAAACACATCGCGTCTCGCCTTCCAGTGATCTACAGGAGTTCCATAGCTGGCACTGAGGATCTCTCTCAAATCTCTCATTATGTCAATGTCTTTGATTGCACGAGTGTCTTTGATGATCTTCTTCACACTCTGTTTCCAAATCAAATCAAACTTTTTATTCAGTTTTTCTTCATCATGTGCTTTGGTTTTGAGTTTTAAGGCAAGTTCTTTGCTCTTTTCATAGAGAATGTTTTCATGTCGTGTCCTCAGAGCATCAATCCTTTTCTTCAGGTCTTGCTGCTGAAGAATCTCATATAATTTCCTCTTTGTTTCTCTGATAATGTTTTCCCGAAGCTCTTTGATTTTGATTTCAAATGATGTTTTCCACTGAATCAGTATATCGTCATCCTTGTTTTTCTCAAAAAATTCAGACATTGATTTATTCACTTCCTCACTTGTGTTCTTCAGTTCTCTTTGAAGATCAGTTTCCTCAACCTCATGAATTACTTCATTTTCTATTTTGTTGTGTAATTTGTTCTTGGTTTCCATCATGGCTCTGCGAAGACTCCAGGACCACTTGCTGTATTCGGTCTCCAGTTTCCTGTAGGCCGAGATCTCCAGAGCATTTCTGAATCTGAAGACGAATCGTTCATTCAGTAAGTCCTCCCAGAGATCTTTAATGTGATCTTTTAAGTGTGCCAGCATCATTCCATATGATTGTGTGGCATGAGAAAGAATAGATTTCTTTAATTCTTGAATGTTCTCACAATAGTTTGGGTTTGGTGGAGCCATTGGTGGGTTTCCCTCCCAGAGTGAAGCAAAATACTTCACATCATTCTGAAAATCAAATCTAATGACATCACTGAAACATTCTGCGTCAGAGTCTTCATCTTTAGCAGTGAGTTTTGTCATCTCATCCAGTGTCTCCTGCAGTCGTCTCCTTCCCTCCATGTTTCTCTCTCCAGTTGTGACCTCTGAAATGTTCTGGTGCACAAACACACAGCTGGGATTCGGTCTGACCTTCTTCATCCTCATGAAAGCCTGAACAACAATCCGAAGAATGTCCTGCATCTCAGATGGGTTTTCTCCAAAGATGTTGATCAGTGTCAGATTTCCAAGACCTACAACAAATGTTGCCAATTCACTGTCATGATCTTTTGTTGACCTTCCAGCCAGTTCTCGAGCATGAAGACCCTCTGTTTCAACAACCAGAATATAGTCAGTGTTCATCTGTGTTTTCATCTCGTCTGAGACTCTGATCAGCTGCATGAAAGCTCCTCTGGTTGTTCTGCCAGCACTGACGGCAGACTGCAGTCCAAACATGGCGTTCAGCATGGTGGATTTCCCAGAGCTCTGAAGCCCTAAAACTGACAGCACGAAGACTCTTTGGTCTCCCAGTTTCTGGATGAGTTGATCTAGAACAGCAGAGATCCAGATCACTGGAACATGAGCAGCATCTCCATCCATCAGCTCCAGTGGAGATCCAGAGATCATCGTCTCTGCTGCGAGACTCGGGAGAGAAGAGAAGTGAACCTGCAAGTCTTTCTTGTTCTCATTAACAAATGAACATGATTCATAGATCTGACCGATTTCCCTCATGATGTGCTCCAAACCAAAGGTCACAGCTTGAATCTCCTCTGATATTTTCTCAAGGTCTATTTGTTCAGCTTTGAGTTGTTCAGATTTACAATGTTTCTTTTTCAGTTGTATAACTGTTGACCATGTTTCATCATACTTGTGATGTAGAGCAGAAAGGTCAGCTGAAGTATATTCATCCAAGAGGATTCTGAGCCATTTAAGGAAAAACATCTTCTCATGTTCAGCTTGTGAGTTCATTTTTTTAGTGAGGAACTTAATGAAGTCACTGATTTTAAATGAATGCTGCTGTTGACGGATATTCATCATTTCTGTTTGTTTTTTACTGATGTCTATTTCTTTCTCTTCTGCTCGAGGGCGATGTAGTTCTCTGTTCTTCTGACTCCACTGATGCCACAGTTTCCCCTGATGAGGCAGAAATGATTCTTTGATTTCTCTCAGATCTTTCTTCTTCAGTAAACTCATCATCTGCTGTGCTGCTGCTCTTCCTCTCCTGCAGTCATCATCATCATCCTCATCTACTCTGATGTCTGAGTGTTTGGACACATCTTCAAGTCTGAAAGTGGAGGATGATTCTGAGACACAATCATTTATAATTCTTCTGAGTTCATCAGATACATCTGACTGACTTCTGTTTTTCAAACCAATTTTGAATTTCCCTTTCATCATCTCTGTTACAGTAGATTCATCCTCCGTAAAAATACAAATGAGGGGCTTTCTGTTGTTGTACAGGTTTTGGATCTTTGCTGCATGTCTGTCATTCCTGTCGAGTCGTGGTAGAAGAACAACATTGACTGAGCTCATGTCAGTGAGGATCTGCAGCTGTTTCTCATGGTCTCCTGCATCACCGTGTAGATTACAGAACGCCACACACTCACTGAATTTATCTGTGTTTTTCCCAGAGGGGCAGAACCAGGTGATCTCCACCACTCCGTCCATCAGTTCTCTGGTTCTGCTGCTGCCTGGGCAGTTCCTGTGGAAGAACGTGTTGTGTTTCTCATTGATCAGACTGTTCATCAGCTGAGACTTGGATGAAGACACAGAGCCAAACCTGAAGAAAAACACCATTGGAGTTTCTGTCTTGTAGATCAGTTGGGTTTGACTGATGATTTCATTGTTGATGTTTCTCATCTTCCAGTTCTTGATGATTTGTCTGAATGTCCAGAGAGGAAACTCAATCTGTTGAGTGAATGGATCAGGAACAAGCAGAGGCAAAGCGTGCTGACACTGGGACAGTTTAGTCACCATCATCTGCTTCAGCAAACCATCAGCACAATGAAACACGGCCATCTGAACATCCATTGGGTGAATTCGCTCAGGCTGCCTTGGTCCTTTGTTTGACAAGGACTCTGCTTTGAATATATCAGCATTATCTTCAGATAAGTCAGTATATCTTTCTTGTGTGTGATCCTGTTGACTTGTCTTATTTACATGAATGTATCTTGCTCTGTAGTTCATCATGAGTACTTTTTGTAGGAAAGTCTGAACCAGCTCCTCCTCAGCACAAGATTCATGGAACTGTAATGAATGTTCAGTTATCTGAAGGACATCTGAAGTTATCAGTTTATTGCAGCGCTTGCCTTCAAGATGAAGTTTGTGAAATAAATGCTTTATTTTTTCTCTTCCAATCTTTTCCTGTTGTACGTGTTGATCTGATCTGACTCCTGTGGTTTCCTTGTGTTCTCCCTGTTACATAGACAGAATAGATTTTTGTTGTTAAATAGAATTTTGAAACAATTTTGCAACACATTGAAAATTCACATGAAATTGATATTGATTGCGAGAAAAGCCAAAGTTACACATGTATCTTCCAGGTCATGTTGTTTGGAATTAATTTTATGTTACCATAAGCTACAAAATATAAAACAAATCTAATAACTACAGTTCTTGAATGTTTTTCTGTGAATACTTTTACTGAGTCATTAGATGTAGTGTCTTCAGTCATTTGCTCAGGGATTCTGTTTCCTGTTACACACTTCTCTGTGTTTTCAGATGAATCTGTAAAAGAGAAAACAGCATTAATCTTCAGTGTTGGGAGTAACGCATTACAAAAGTAACGCATTACAGTAACATATTACTTTTTGCTGTAACGCAGTAGTGTAAGGCATTTCTAATCAATTTTCAGTAATATTTTACTCGGTACATGTTCAGTAACACTTGCGTTACAACACACTTTTAGCCCAAAATTTAATCGTTCAAGGAAAATAAAAAATAAAAACAGCAACACCGAAAGACATTCACGAATCAAAAATGCAGCAAATAAGTTCTATTTCCTGTGGTCAGCCATCAGCTGCGTGTGGTATCAAAGTTTGGAAATAAAGTCTAAATGACAGCTTCTGATATATTTGTTTAACAATTTTTTTTATTCATCTCTCTTGCTGGTGGAACCGGCTCGCTGTTAGCTCCGGCTTGCACTGGCCAGTGGAAAAGCGGCCAGGGTGAAGATGGCAGAAGACTGTACATTCGTGAGATGGACGTATGCGCATCTTGTCATTTTACAATTGCATATGGCATTAGAGTTTACATATAGTCCTGTGTTGTCTAATATGAATAGACCCAAGCAATTCACAGATATTGCCAGATGATCACTTTACCTCTACCATACTTTTAACAGACGTGGATCTTTTGTGATTCTGGCTGTCATCCTTTCTTAAATTGTCTTGAGTCTTCACTTTGCAAATTATAAGCTATATTGTTAGTAGCCTGGATAGCCCACAGTCATTATGCTACATCAATATGCCCTCTATTGGATGTAAAATGCTCTGCAGTACATTTTTTCATTTCAGAATGTTATATTCTACTTCTGTAGTTATCTTGGTAAAAGTAACTCAAAAGTAATAAAGGAGTCATGTAACGCATTACAATTCTGAGACAGTAATATTGTAAGGTAAGGAATTACTTTTAAATGACAGTAACAAGTAATCTATAATGTATTACAGTTTGGAAGTAACTTGCACAACACTGTTAATCTTACACCCTTACGTCTTCAGGAGTAGCACATTCATTAAAGACAGTCATTTTCAGCTGTAGTTATGGCATCTGCAATTATCAAAAAAATTAAATTGAAATAATAATAAAAATAAATAAATAAATAAATAAATAAAATAAATAAATAAATTAGTAAAAAATAAATACATTAATTTTCATTAAACATGAAGAAAATTTAAAGGTTAAAATAAGGGTCAAAGTATGGAAGCCGCAGGTTCTAAACAAATGAGAAAGAATGAGAAAGTAAACATAAGGTAATTTGCAACCAGATAAACATCGGTTTATGAGATTAAACTATTGATGTACTATTGTGCAAAGTTTAAAAGGTGTTTAAAAAGAGACCACATCATTAAATTTTCCAAAATTATTTGAAATGGGCTTATTCAAATATTTATTTATTTATTTATATTTTATTTTTTGCTTTAAACTTATTAAAATATAAATGAGGATAACTGTACAGTGTGATGAATATTAATAACTCAAATTATTATTATTATTTGGGGCCCTTTTGCAGTTAACGTGTCTTTTCTTCTCCACTTGTTTTTATTTCTGACTCCACTGTCCCAGTGAGCTTTTTTTGTCCAATAATCATGTCTTACCTTTGCAATTTCTGTATTGCATTAGTTTTGAATATTTCTCATAGGGATGTGTACGGTAAAGAGTTAAACCTCTTTTTTGGCTCCTTCTGTAAATGTAAATTGCCTAATAATTCTGCACATCTGAATATAAGGAGTTTTTCTCTTCCAGCCTTCAAAAAATCATCAGAATATCAATGTGCCTAATAATTACGCAAGCGGTGTAAATCAATAAAGGTTTTGGTAACACTTTATAATAAGGTCTTATTTGTTAACATTAGTAAATGCATTAACTAACATGAACAAACAATAAACAATATATTTTCACAGAATTATTAATGTTTGTTCATGTTAGTTCACAGTGCATTAACTAATGTTAACAGATAAAACTTTTTAATGGTTAAGTTTTGAATATTAAGATATGCTATATAATTATTGTTTATGTTAATTAATATAGTTAATGTTAATAACTGAAATCTTTTTGTAAAGTGTTACTAAAGTTTTATATATTGTTCTGTGTATGTCTTTCACAGTCTTGGTGGTTTGGATTAACCCTTTAATTGCCGTATCCCTTAAAACCAGACTGCCAGAGGGTTACTGTAAATGCATGTGTCCACTGAGCAGTTTTCCTGAAGCCACTGGGGTGGCGTTTGCACTGATGGCTTGGGTCAGACATCGCTGCTTGCAGCTATATTATTATTATTTTATTTTTTTATTTTACCTGGCATTAGAGGAGGCTGCTCTCTTTCTGTCTTCTTGGTCCGTGACCTGTCTGTCTGTGGAAATTTGTCTCTCTGGGAAGATTCATGGATGATGGTGTGAGTTACAAGCTACATGTAAAAATAAAAAATCAGGGAAATAGGTTAAAAAAAAAACAGGGAATCACAATATGCATTAATATTATAATATGCACAAAATAGCAGCATTTTTGCTGCTTTGTGATTATTATGATAACGAATTCCTGAACACATAAACACACATACACATGTTGGGCAGAAACCAGAACATTCTGCAGAGAGAATGTTTTCTAAGAGCATGCTTGGATTTTCTTGCCCATGATGAGCAAAAGTATTTCAGAACCCCAAAGGATACAAAGATGATGCGCTTGTTCACAGTGAGCTTAAATTCATGATGAATTATAATTTATAAAATGGCATTGAGGATCATCCTAGGTATGTCTTTATAAATGAGGCCCCTAGATTTCTAAGCCCTGCACTCTATTTTCTATTTGCTGCAAAATGTTGTTTTTTTTATATTATATTTTTGTGTTAATTATTTGAGGTTTTTTTGAGTTTGTTATGGTTTATTTTTTTGTTGTTTGCTTTTCTTTTTTATTGTTTGATTAATAAAGCACATTATAATTTAATATTTTACACTAAACTAATAGAGTGATACTTATTTTGGTAGTTTGTTTTAGTTAAGTCTAATCAGTTTGAAAGGATATAGCATGCTAAGTCAGAACAGTCTGAAGGTATGACCTGTGTTAAGTGCATGCAAGTTCTCAAGCCAGTATAATAAAACTTACCATCTCTACTGCTTCCGTCTGTAATTGTCTGTGCCTATGTGATCCAAAAATAGCAGATTTTGCTCCTGCAGCAAGTCCTAATCCTCCCAGTAATTCTTGGCTAAATCCAGTTGCTCCTGCTGATGCTGCTGATACTCCCAGTGATGCACTTCCTGCTGCTGCTAATACTCCCAGTGATGCTTCTGATTCTGTTTGTAACACTCCTCTTGATAATGCAGATTCTGCTTGTGATACAGCTGACTCTGCTTGTGATGCTGCTAAGTCTGCATGTGATGCTGCTGATTCTGCTTGTGGTGTTCCTCCTGATGCTGCTGTTTCTGCATGTAATGCTACTGATTGTGCTTGTAATGATCCTCCTGATGTTGCTGATTCTGCATGTGATGCTGCTGATTCTGCTTGAGATCCTGCTGATTCTGCTTGTGATGCTAGTGATTCTGCTTCTGATGCTGCTGATTCTGTTTGTAATGCTTCTCTTGGTGCTGTTGATTTTGCTTGTGATGCTACTGATTCTGGTTGTGATGTACCTCCTGATCCTGCCAATTCTTCATGTGTTGCTGCTGATTCTGCTTGTGATGATCCTCCTGATTCTGCTGATTCTGACTGTCCTGCTCCTCCTGATGCTGCTGATCCTGACTGTGCTGCTCCTCCTAATGCTGATGATTCTGCTTGTGATGCTCCTCCTGATTCTGATGATTCTGACTGTGCTGCTCCTCCTGATGCTGCTGATTCTGACTGTGCTGCTCCTCCTAATGCTGATGATTCTGCTTGTGGTGTTACTGATTCTGATTGTGATGTTCGTCCTGATGCTGCCATTTTCTGCTTGTGATGCTCCTCCTGATGCTGATGATTCTGCTTGTGGTGCTACTGATTCTGATTGTGATGTTCCTCCTGATGCTGCCAATTCTGCTTGTGATGCTGCTGATTCTGCCTGTGATACTCCTCCTGATGTTACTGACTCTGCTTGTGATGCTGCTAAGTCTGCATGTGATGCTGCTGATTCTGCTTGTGATGCTGCTGATTCTGCATGTGATGCTACTGATTCTGCTTGTGATGCTCCTCCTGATGCTGCTGATTCTGCTTTTGATGCTGCTGATTCTGCCTGTGATACTCCTCCTGATGTTACTGATTCTGCTTGTGCAGGATGGTGCAAATGAGGAAAGGGATTATCTTATTTTATAAGGTACACCAAATTTCATTTTTAAAGGGGTCATATGATGTGATTAAAAATTTTTCTTTCTCTTTGGAGTGTTACAATCTCTTGGTGCATAAAGAAGATCTGTAAAGTTGCAAAGACTAAAGTCTCAAATCCAAAGAGATATTCTTTATAAAAGTAAAGAGTCAACCACGCCTACCTAAAACAGCTCATTCAAATGCATAATTTGCATAACACCGCCCAAATGTTCATGCAAAGAAAGAAGGCGTGACTTTTATTCTCCCTGTTGCTGCCACCGCCATGTTGTGGAGAAGCTGTGTGTTTCGTTGTGAAAGCAAAACTACTTTGTTTGACCTAAAATACTTTGACTGCAAGGACAGTCTGGCGCTTCTGACTCTCAGCCTGTAAGTAATTTTTTTATATTTAAATAATTTGCCAATGATGATTCAAGTGAGTTTTGAGCAGTGTAGAGTAGGCTTGTTGTTCTTAGTTGTTGACTAAGCTGTAATGCAGGCAAAACTATTTCACAAATGCTTATAGGTCAATAAAATTGTTGAAAAACATTTATAAATCATTTGGTAACACTTTAAAAAAATGTCTAATTTGTTAACATTAGTAAATGCATTGGTAACACTTTATAATAACTGCATCCTATGAATCATTAGGTAAGGATTAGTAAATATTCAGTTCATCCTCTATAAAGCCTTGTCCCAACATTAATAAGTCATTAGTAAGCAGTTTATAAATACAGCTAAAAATACCTTGCTCTTGGTTTATAAGCACATCTATTACAAAGGAGATTAAAGTTATCTTCGGAAGAAAAATAAATAAATAAATATATAAATAAACAAAAACAACACACAGGGATACAGAACTCAGAAATATTTATTTCATTATACAATAAAATGAAACAGTACAACTGTACACTTGAATGTTTTTATATAAAATTATATATAAGAGTTTTTTTATTTTTTTCATTTTTTTTTTTTTATCAAGTGTACAGCTGTGAAGTTTAATTTTTTTGCATATTGAAAAAATATTTCTGTGTTTTGTATACCTCTGTGTTGTGTTTAACTTTTCTGTTTGGAAGATAAATTATCCTTTAAATCTCATTGTAAATGTTTTAAAATATATAAATAGTCCTCACTTTAGATGAGCTCACAAAAATAGATGGCTGGCAACAACTAAATGTTTTATAACAACCTGACTTAATCATGAATTACAGCAGGAATATGTGTTAATAAAGCATAAATTAACACACTGTGCAACTATTATCATGTGTCTAAACAATGAGATTTATATATTTACATTTAAACAGTTTATTAATCATTTACTTACACTTTCTTAATGATCTTATCAACCACTGACAACTCCTACAGTATAGATGTGCTCAAGAACAAAACATTTATAGCTGTATTTATAAACTGCTTACTAATGTCTATTAAAGGGGTGCTATTATGCTTTTTCACTTTTTCGACTTTAGTTAGTCTGTGATGTTGCTGTTTCAGCATAAAAAAGATCTGCAAAGTCCAATTCGTAAGGAGATATTTTACTTACCAAAAATCACTTTTCAAAAACCACAACGAATGGCTTGTTTGGTCTACAACGTATATTTCACGAGTTCACACTTACATATAATTAGCTGAAGTATTATAATGCATATTTGGCGTGCTGTCCGGGGAAGGGCTCCGAGCTCGGGAATGGCCTGAACCTAGAGTACCCCCCCCCCCACATAAAAGTGTAAAATGAACTCTAAGAGGAGGAAATGGGGTGGAGGGGGGATGCTGATAAACCATCAATTGATAGGGGTAAGACAGCTGTATTTATACCCTGGTGTTGATTATCTTAAGTGAGCTCCACCTGTGCTAATTAGGCTAAGTATCTGACGTGCTCCTCCCGAACCTTGTTAATAAAACATAATTTCACGAGTTCACACTTACATATAATTAGCTGAAGTATTATAATGCATATTTGGTGTGCTGTCCGGGGAAGTGCTCCGAGCTCGGGAATGGCCCGAACCTAGAGTACCCTCCCAAAAAGGCAATAGTAAAAGGACAGCCGCCAGACTATGGACCCCCCCCACAATAGCATTGAGATCTGGCTGGGGCTGATATTTGGAAAGTCAGCTGGTTGGCAGGCCAGAAGAGCCTACGTACTCTGGTGGGAGCGTTTGGAATACATTTGGAAAGGTAGGCCCTACTGGCTACTGGTATCGGACTATGTGATTTGGGGCGCCCAGTCGGGAGGGCTCGAGCCATTGCTCAATCATGGCACCTCATTGCATTGGAACGGATGAGCCCTACCGGCCGATGAAGGAGGAACAGCATGATTGAATAGCCCGACCAGGAGGGCCCGAGTTGCCTCAACTGGAATAGATCACAGTGTTGGCGTACGGGCCCTACTGGCTGATGAGCCCCTGCTAATCAGTGGGCAACCAGGGCAAATAACTGAACCGAGAGGGCCCATGAAGACTCTGACTGGAGATCGAGACTCAGTTGAGCAGATAAACAGCTTTTGGGCCGCCAGCAAAGAGGACTCTAGCGACATCCGACGGGAGATCAATACTCATGGCATCAGATGGATAAGACCTGTTTGTGGGCAGCAAGTAAAGAAACCCAACTGGGAGCACTCTCGCTGACATCTGACACGAGCACAATACTCAACGGCATCAGACGGGTAAGCCTCGCCGGCTGGGGAGTGGGAAAAGGAAAACCCGACTGCGCGGGCTCTCGTGGCATCCTATGGGAGATCAGGACCCAGGACATCGAACGGGTAAGCCTCATCAGGTGGGGGGAAAAGATTTGGACAGCGTTTGGCAGGAGGTCGAGACTCTTAACATCGTACGGCTGAGCATCGCCACCCGCCAAACAGGAACGAAAAGTTAGGTGGCCGTGAGACTCTCGCCGACGTCCGATGGGAGCTCAATACTCAAGGCATCGAAAGGGTAAGCCTTTTCCGACCGTAGCATGGAGAAAGTGAAGTTTATGTGGCTGGGAGACTCTCGCCGACGTCCGATGGGAGCTCAATACTCAAGGCATCGAACGGGTAAGCCTCGCCGACCGTAGAAAGGAAAAGGTAAGGTTGTCTAGCCGGGAGGCTCTCACCGACATCTGATGGGAGCTCAATACTCAAGGCATCAAACGGATAAGCCTCTCCGGATTCAATACCTCTAATAGTTCAGACTGTGTTCAAGAAGGCACCATCCATAAGGGACAAACTTGTAAGAAGTTACCTTCCAGGTCCTAGACAAAAAACATGGCTAGAAAAAGGGTTGTGGGGAACCTATAGGTGTGGATCTTGCAGTCATTGTGAGGGTGTCATTCAAAGTAAGACTTTTTGTGATCTGAGAACACAGAGAGAATTTAAGACTAATGGTTTTATTAACTGTAAATCTGAATATGTGGTCTACCGCCTACAATGCCCATGTGGGTGTTTCTATGTGGGCAGAACTAAAAGAAAACTAACAGAGCGGTTTTATGAACACAAATACGCAATTAGAGTCAATAACGAAGATTACCCCATGGCCAAACACTATAAAGAAATACACCATATTGACCCTTTGTCTTTGAGAATTCAGGGCATTGAAATTATTATTAAATCAATACGGGGAGGTGACATATCTGACATGCTCCTCCCAAACCTTGTTTATAAAACATAATTTTCCAGGACTTGTGATATCACAAAAATTGACAAATGGGACCAGACTTTGTTGAGCTGCACTAGAGAAGGCAGCGAGTGTTATCACTATTTCGTAGACACGCTAGCTTCCCAAGGCAGACGAACTTAGAGTGGTTACAATCATCTGAGTTTAAAACACACTCAAATTGATTTGATTTTGATGCAATATTTACACTGAAGCTGGCAACAGGCGGATATGGTAAGGGAATGACATTTCCCGACCAGGCATCGAGTGCTGCCAATCACAACACACACTGGTCCAGCTAACTTCTCGTTTGGCTCTCAACAAAGGCGGACGCATTTTCTCTCCCTCTCCTCCCCCTTACCTTCCCTGCTTGCTCTCTTGTCTCGTCTATTGTCTAATACTTTGAGAGACTCTCTCTGCACTGCTCTCCAAACTGAAAAATCATGTTTTTTATCAACTGGTCTCTCAACGCAATTGACACCATCTTCTCGACGAGAAGCTTGGGTTTGGGGGAACCTGATTGCCCTGCCAGGACGTTCGCAGCTGGCTACACGATAGACGCATGGGAGAGGTGGCGGGTAGTGCGTCTGGCGGTTCTTTCTGTGCAGAACATTGAAGATATCTACCTATTTGGAACCATGATAACAGGTCTTCTGCTGATTGGATTAGGCTTTGCCCTGGGTTATCGAAGAATTCAGAAAATGGTAACAGCTGTCCAAAACCTCACAGGGCTGCCCGTTATGATTGAAGTAGTGGGCAGAGCGGTCAGCACTGAGACTGAGACTATTAACCGCAATATGGATACCATCACGGAGAAGCTCACAGGTTTGCAAAGGAAAATGGATGGATTTGGAGACCAGAATGGACAAAGAGAGTAACCGTGTAAGTTGAAATGCGGCTAATCGCCCCAAGACCAAACAATCGCAATCTTATCTTCTTTCAGCTCCCCTCAACCAGCACTGGCCTCAGCCCCCGACTTCCACAGACACCTGCTGATTGTTGATTCTGTCTGGGACCTGATCAAGGCTGTCTCCATGGCAACTTGTTGTGTTGCTATCACAATCTACGGACTTAGGTACCTAGATTTGAATGCCAGCGTGGCGGCTCTTCAGGCCTACAAATACACGAACTCTTACATACATACATACACACACACATACGCACATATATACAGATATGCATTCACCCCCCATCCCTTGCCTACACCGCTTTGTACCGCCTGTCTGACAAGCGGGTCTGTGACCAGCGCCGAGAATGGCTGCAGGACCGGATGGCTGCTTGTCTGCACTGGATTACCTCGACCCCCCTCTTCCCCTCCCCTGTTGCAAACTCTTGTGTTTATGCTGTATTGATTATGTGCTGTTGTTGCTGAGGTGTTTTTCCTGTTCTCACACTGTACTCCCAAAGGAGCATAGTCTGGGGGTCATGTTATGCTGTATTTCTTCCTCAATTCCCTGTCTTCCTGTCCTGTCTACCCCCTTGGCATATTGTATGTATGTTGTGTATACATATGTATGGACAGGTTGATGGCTAATTTCGCTGGTACTTGTGACTAGTGACAATAAAGGGCTACTACTACTACTAACCAATCACAGCACATTTCGGATTTCAGAAGGCGAGTCTTCATTTGATACAGGAACTATATGAGCCGTTCATGCCAGACTGGGGAGAGAGGTGTTGTAATAATGTACAATATAAGAAAAATAATGTGTTTTTCGAACAACTTAGTATGAGAGCCTGTTCTAGTAGACCCCCAAAACAAAATCAAGACTTTGTAAAAGAGCATAATAGGACCCCTTTAATATTGGAACAATGCTTTATAAAGGATGAACTGACTATTTACTAATTATAAAGTGTTACCAATGCATTACCTAATATGAACTAACAATGAACAATATATTTTCACAGCATATATAAATGTTTGTTGATGTAAGTTAATTAAAATGTTCATGTTAATTCACAGTGCATTAACTTTGTTTAATGTTAACAAATTAAACAATTTTAATAATGTTTAAGTTTTGAACATTAACTAACAATAATCGCTATGTAATTATTGTACATGTTAATTTATATAGTTAATGTTAATAACTGAAACCTTATTGTAAATTGTTACTAAAGTTTTATATATTGTTCTGTGTATGTCTTTCACAGTCTTGATGGTTTTGATTAACCCTTTAAATGTCATATCCCTTAAAACCACACTGCTAGAGGGTTACTATAAATGCTTGTGCCCACTGGGCACAGTTTTCCTGATACCACTGGGGTGGCGTTTGCACTGATGGTTTGGGCTCGCCATTGCTGCTGGCAGCTATATTTTTATTATTTTTTTAATTTTTTGTTTATTTTTTATTTTACCTGGCATTAGAAGAGGCTGCTCTCTTTCTGTCTTCTTGGTCCGTGACCTGTCTGTCTGTGGAAATTTGTCTCTCTGAGAAGATTCATGGACTTTGGTATGAGTTACAAGCTACATGTGAAAATAAAAAAAAATCAGGGAAATTGGTAAAAAAACAGGGAATCACAATATGCATTAATATTATAATATGCACAAAATAGCAGTATTTAATCTGCTTTGTGATTATTATGTTAACAAATTCCTGAACACATAAACACACATACACACGTTGGGCAGAAACCAGAGCATTATGCAGAGAGAATGTTTTCTAAGAGCAGGCTTGGATTTTCTTGCCCATGATGAGCAAGAGTATTTCAGAACCACAAAGGATTCTTGTTGGCATTCTGTGGGTGGAGATGAAGCATTTGTTCACAGTCAGCTTAAATTCATGATGAATTATAATTTATAAAATGCCATTGAGGATCATCCTTGGTATGTCTTTATAAATGAGGCCACTAAATTTCTAAGCCCTGCACTCTATTTTCTATTTGCTGCTAAATGTCATGTTAATTCTCTCAGCTTTTTGTGAAAAAAATTGCAGTGAATTACAGAGTGCACTACTTTACTTTTTAATGTTAACAAATCACTGTAATGAAATGATTAATAAAGCATATTATAATGTTATATTTATTTTTATATTTATTATTTTATATACACTAAACTAATAAAGTGATAATAATTTTGGTAGTTTGTTTTAGTTAAGTCTGATCAGTTTGAAAGGATATAGCATGCTAAGTCAGAACAGTCTGAAGGTATGACCTGTGTTGAGTGCATGCAAGTTCTCAAGCCAGTATAATAAAATTTACCATCTTTACTGCTTCTGTTTGTAATTTTCTGTGCCTATGCGATCCAAAAATGGCACATTTTGCCCCTGCCAAAAGTCCTAATCCTCCCAGTAATCCTTGGCTTAATCCAGTTGCTCCTGCTGATGCTGCTGATATTCCCAGTGATGCTCCTCCTGCTGCTGCTGAAACTGCCTGTGATGCTCTTCCTGCTGCTGCTGAAACTCTCAGTGATGCTCCTCCCGCTGCTGCTGAAACTCCCAGTGATGCTCCTCCCGCTGCTGCTGAAACTCCCAGTGATGCTCCTCCCGCTGCTGCTGAAACTCCCAGTGATGCTCCTCCTGATACTGCCAGTGATGGTCCTCGTGATGCTTCTAAAACTGCATGTGATGCTCCTCTTGTTGCTGCTGATACTGCCAATGATGCTCGTCCTAATGCGGCTGATTCTGCTTGTGATGCTCCTCCCGATGCTGCTGATTTTGCTTGTGATGCTGCTAATTCTGGCTGTGATGCTCCTTGTGATGCTGCTGATTCTGCTTTTGATGCTCCTCCTGATGCTGCTGATTTTGCTTGTGATGCTGCTGATTTTGGCCGTGATGCTCCTTTTGATGTTGCTGATTCTGCCTGTAATGCTGATGATTCTGCTTGTGGTGCTACTGATTCTGATTGTGATGCTCCTCCTGATGCTGCCAATTCTGCTACTGATGCGGCTGATTCTGCCTGCAATACTCCTACTGATGTTACTGATTCTGCTTGTGATGCTGCCGATTCTGCCTTTGATACTCCTCCTGATGTTACTGATTCTGCTTGTGATGCTGCTGATTCTGCCTGCGATACTCCTCCTGATGTTACTGATTCTGCTTGTGATGCTGCTGATTCTGCCTGTGATACTCCTCCTGATGTTACTGATTCTGCTTGTGATGCTGCTGATTCTGCCTGTGATACTCCTCCTAATGTTACTGATTCTGCTTGTGATGCTGCTGATTCTGCCTGTGATACTCCTCCTGATGTTACTGATTCTGCCTGTGATACTGATGATTCTGCTTGTGGTGCTACTGATTCTGATTGTGATGCTCCTCCTGATACTGCCAATTCTGCTTGTGATGCTGCTGATTCTGCCTGCGATACTCCTCCTGATGTTACTGATTCTGCTTGTGATGCTGTTGATTCTGCCTGTGATACTCCTCCTGATGTTACTGATTCTGCCTGTGATACTGATGATTCTGCTTGTGGTGCTACTAATTCTGATTGTGATGCTCCTCCTGATACTGCCAATTCTGCTTGTGATGCTGCTGATTCTGCCTGCGATACTCCTCCTGATGTTACTGATTCTGCTTGTGATGCTGTTGATTCTGCCCTGTGATACTCCTCCTGATGTTACTGATTCTGCCTGTGATACTGATGATTCTGCTTGTGGTGCTACTGATTCTGATTGTGATGCTCCTCCTGATACTGCCAATTCTGCTTGTGTTGCTGCTGATTCTGCCTGCGATACTCCTCCTGATGTTACTGATTCTGCTTGTGATGCTGCTGATTCTGCCTGCGATACTCCTCCTGATGTTACTGATTCTGCTTGTGATGCTGTTGATTCTGCCTGCGATACTCCTCGTGATGTTACTGATTCTACCTGTGATACTGATGATTCTGCTTGTGGTGCTACTGATTCTGATTGTGATGCTCCTCCTGATACTGCCAATTCTGCTTGTGATGCTGCTGATTCTGCCTGCGATACTCCTCCTGATGTTACTGATTCTGCTTGTGATGCTGTTGATTCTGCCTGTGATACTCCTCCTGATGTTACTGATTCTGCCTGTGATACTGATGATTCTGCTTGTGGTGCTACTGATTCTGATTGTGATGCTCCTCCTGATACTGCCAATTCTGCTTGTGTTGCTGCTGATTCTGCCTGCGATACTCCTCCTGATGTTACTGATTCTGCTTGTGATGCTGCTGATTCTGCCTGCGATACTCCTCCTGATGTTACTGATTCTGCTTGTGATGCTGCTGATTCTGCCTGCGATACTCCTCCTGATGTTACTGATTCTGCTTGTGATGCTGTTGATTCTGCCTGTGATACCCCTCCTGATGTTACTGATTCTGCCTGTGATACTGATGATTCTGCTTGTGGTGCTACTGATTCTGATTGTGATGCTTTTCCTGATACTGCCAATTCTGCTTGTGTTGCTGCTGATTCTGCCTGCGATACTCCTCGTGATGTTATTGATTCTGCCTGTGATACTGATGATTCTGCTTGTGGTGCTACTGATTCTGATTGTGATGCTCCTTCTGATACTGCCAATCCTGCTTGTGTTGCTGCTGATTCTGCCTGCAATACTCCTCCTGATGTTACTGATTCTGCTTGTGATGCTGCTGAGTCTGCCTGCGATACTCCTCCTGATGTTACGGATTCTGCTTGTGATGCTGCTGATTCTGCTTGTGATACTCCTCCTGATGCTACTGATTCTGCTTGTGATGCTGCTGATTCTGCCTGCGATACTCCTCCTGATGTTACTGATTCTGCTTGTGATGCTGCTGATTCTGCCTGCGATACTCCTCCTGATGTTACTGATTCTGCTTGTGATGCTGTTGATTTTGCCTGTGATACTCCTCCTGATGTTACTGATTCTGCCTGTGATACTGATGATTCTGCTTGTGGTGCTACTGATTCTGATTGTGATGCTTTTCCTGATACTGCCAATTCTGCTTGTGTTGCTGCTGATTCTGCCTGCGATACTCCTCGTGATGTTACTGATTCTACCTGTGATACTGATGATTCTGCTTGTGGTGCTACTGATTCTGATTGTGATGCTTCTCCTGATACTGCCAATTCTGCTTGTGATGCTGCTGATTCTGCCTGCGATACTCCTCCTGATGTTACTGATTCTGCTTGTGATGCTGTTGATTCTGCCTGTGATACTCCTCCTGATGTTACTGATTCTGCCTGTGATACTGATGATTCTGCCTGTGATACCCCTCCTGATGTTACTGATTCTGCCTGTGATACTGATGATTCTGCTTGTGGTGCTACTGATTCTGATTGTGATGCTTTTCCTGATACTGCCAATTCTGCTTGTGTTGCTGCTGATTCTGCCTGCGATACTCCTCCTGATGTTACTGATTCTACCTGTGATACTGATGATTCTGCTTGTGGTGCTACTGATTCTGATTGTGATGCTTCTCCTGATACTGCCAATTCTGCTTGTGTTTCTGCTGATTCTGCCTGCGATACTCCTCGTGATGTTACTGATTCTACCTGTGATACTGATGATTCTGCTTGTGGTGCTACTGATTCTGATTGTGATGCTCCTCCTGATACTAACAATTCTGCTTGTGGTGCTACTGATTCTGGTTGTGATGCTTCTAGTCCTGTTTGTGATGCTGCTGCTGCTATTGCTGCAGATCCTGATCCTACAATTAGTGTTGCAGTGGGTAACGCCTTTAAACACCATTCTACTGCTGCTTTTACTCTTTTTATCAAGGCTAAAACCCACTGTAACTTATCTATTACCACCTGTATTTTATTTACCACCCAATGTAATTGTGTTCTTGCTATTGGTACTATTGCAGCTCCAGCCATTGCTCCAGTTACTGCTGATGCTGTCAGTGATTGTGCTCCTACCAGTGATCGCAATATTGCTGCTGCTATTCCTGCTAGGCCTCCTGCTACTGCTGTTACTAATACTTCTCCTGTTTTTGTTTCTGCTTCCCATAATGATTGTAAAATGCTTACTCCAGCTGCAGCTCCTGCTGCTGCTCCTATTACTGTGTCAGCTATTGTTATTCCTGACATTGCTACTATTACTGCTACTGCTACTGTCACTGCTATTGTTACTGTTAGTGGTTTTGGTTTCCATGTTGCTTGCAGTGTGTATTGTAGAGTTGCCCTTTGTTCTCCTGTTGCTTCTTCTCCTGGTCCTGAAAAAAATAAATAAAAGAATAATAATTTTAATCAACATGTCATCATCACAGAAATACAAACATCTTACGATTTGCTCAGCATATGAATAGGATAATGATGTTATCCAATCATATAAATTTAATGTCTTACCCATGTTGTCAGATTTTAAATCACCAGGATATGAGGATTCAGATCTTCTAATCACTCTTGTCAAGTTCACACAGGGCCTGCCTGTGGTTTGTGGAACTCTAGGCAAGATCATGACATAATATTGACATAATATTAAAATGTAACAACTACAATCATGACAACTGCACTGAAAAATAGATGACTAAAACAAGCACACTGTACATAGGTTGTTGACCAATAAAATGTCCATGTCCATTTTTTAACATTAAGTTAAAATGTGTACAGTATATTTAAGGCACTACTTCACCATTAATTATTAAGTGTTTCAGTATTTTACTACTAAAGTTGTGACAAATTATTGAAAATACAAATAAATCATGTTGTGCTTAATATGAGGTCATACAAACTGCAGGTCTAGAATTGAAGTTTACATTTAAAATATGACACTTGAGTGCTTGATATTCCATGTAATCAACTCATATAACTACATATAAACACTTAGGGCTGCTAAATAAATATATGTAAAAATTTATGTTTTCAACATTTATAGTCCCTGTTTTCTCCAATACATAGATTGACGCTGTCACTGTCTGGTCACAGCCAATCAAGTCAATTCAAGGGCTGAAGCATAATTCCTTCTCCCGCATCTATCACCATCCTCCTTCTCATTTGAGAATAACCTTATTCAACGCACAAAACAAAGCAGGTGTTTCATGTTAATCCAAACGATTACAGTAGATGCAAATAGACATATTTACAAAAACAATGCTAATAACTGAGATGGAGATGATGGATGGTGCAAAGGAGGAAAGGGATTACCTTCTTTTATAAGGTAGACCAATTTTAATTTTTAAAGGGTTCATACGATGCGATTAAAATTTTTCCTTTCTCTTTGGAGTGTTACAATCTCTTGGTGCATAAAGAAGATCTGTAAAGTTGCAAAGACTAAAGTCTCAAATCCAAAGAGATATTCTTCATAAGAGTCAAGGACGCCTACCTAAAACTGCTCATTCAAACGCCCCCACATGTTTACGCCACGATGTGGGAAGATTTACATAACACCGCCCAAATGTTCATGAAAGAGAAAAAAGGCGTAACATTTACTTTTGCTGTTGCCGCTGCCGCCATGTTGTGAAGACACTGTGTTTCGTTGTGAAAGCGAAACTACTTTACTTTGTTTGGCCTAAAATACTTTGCCTGCAAAGACAGTCTGGCGCTTTTGACTGACAGCCTGTAAGAACGTTTTTTTATATTTAAATAATTTGCCAATGATGATTCAAACGCGAGTTTTGAGCAGTAGAGTAGACTTGTTGTTTGTTGTTTCTCAGATCACAAATGCAGACATGGTTTTATGTTTATGCAGCGCGATATGCAGCGAGATTTGCAACGCAACATGTAAAAAGACCGTATAAGTCATTATAATCAGTAATTATGTCCCCACTGGATGCCACATATGCCTTATTTGTAATGGGTTTTATTGTTTTTTCTCGTCTAGTGATGTCCGGATCGCAAAAAAATCGTTATATTTAACTGGATCTTCTTTAATTCCACCAAATTAAACTGAATTGTTTGATATGGTTCGCGTCTCCAGTATACACTAATCCACAAAATACTTAAGTTATTCAGTTTGTAAACATGCCTGACACTCCCTCTGACACAAAATAAACCAATATCCTGAGTTATTCAGTTACTCCTAACAGTACATTGACTGAACTGCTAAAAGAGAACCGATGATGGGATGTGCACGAGCAGAGCAGTTGGATGGCACACAGTGTTAAGAGGCCTAACATTTCCATCACACACTTGAGGGATTTGGCCAATCACAACGCACTGGATAGCTGGCCAACCAGAGCACACCTTGCTTTTTGTTTGTATAACTGTCTACGACAGACACACGCATCTAAACATAGGTTCCTACGTTGCGGAACGCAAACCGGACTTTGAGTTCTTGAATGCTGGCGCTTTGTTTATAGACACCGCATCAGAGCCCTTTGTCTGGGCTGCATGGGCGCGGCCGAGGAAACGCTGCCGGAAAAGAGGGAAGAGAGCCGGCGTCCTTGTCAGACTCAGACGTCTTCCCCTCCAACCTCCTCTCCCATCCATTTTGCTAGCTAACATTCAGTCACTGGACAACAAACTCTGCGAACTGCGGGCGCGTATCTCATACCAACGAGAAACAAGGGACTGCTGCATTATTTGCCTCACAGAAACCTGGATGTCTGCAGTGGTTCCAGACTCAGCAATCAAGCTTACGGGGTTCTCCGTGCACCACTCGGACAGAACGAAAGAGCTCACAGGGAAAAGCAGAGGTGGGGTGTGATGAAAGGAACCTACACTCTATTAAATCCTTCTGCTCCCCTGAGCTGGAATTTCATATGCTTCTGTGTCGACCATTCTGGCTACCGAGCGAATTTACAGCGGTCATAATCACAGCCGTTTACATTCCTCCTCAAGACAACACAGACCAGGCACTCAAGGAATTGTATGGGAATATAAGTGAGCAGGAAACCGTGTACCCAGATGCAGCGTTTATTGTTATGAGGGACTTTAACAAAGCCAACTTCAGAACAATAGCTCCAAAATATTTTCAACACATCACCATCCACATGCGTGGTGATCATGCACTGGACCACTGCTACTTTCCTTTCCGGGACGCCTACAAATCTCTCCCCTGCCCACCTTTCGGCAAATCGGATCACTCTTCCATTCTGCTGCTGCCTGCTTATAGGCAGAAACTGAAACGGGAAGCACCCGCCCTCAGGACAATTCAATGCTGGTCGGACCAATCAGACGCTATACTACAGGACTGTTTTGATCACGTGGACTGGGACATGTTCCGGGCAGTGTCTGATGACAACATGGATGCGTACTCAGAAACTGTAATGTGTTTCATCAGGAAGTGTGTAGAATCCAAAAACTGTGGATTTATAGGGATGTTCGAGCAGCCTTGTCAGCGCGGACACCCGTTTTTAAATCTGGGAATGCTGATGATCGCAAACAAGCCAGCTATGATCTCAGGAAATCCATCAAAGCTGCCAAAAGACAATACAAAAACAAAGTTGAAGAACAATTCAACACGAACGATGCAAGAAGCATGTGGCAGGGAATCAATAACATCACAGATTTTAAAGGCAATAAACCAGCTACTGTGAACATTGCCGCCTCTCTACCGGATGAGCTTAATAACTTTTATGCTCGTTTTGAGGCTCACAACACCACCCACACAGAGAGCGCTCCTGCAGCTGCTGCAGAAAATGTGAGTGCACTCTCCACCTCTGTTGCGGATGTAACCCGATCCTTCCGTCGGGTGAATATCCGCAAGGCTGTGGGTCCTGATGGCATCCCAGGCCGTGTGCTCCGAGCATGCGCATTCCAACTAGCTGGTGTTTTCACAGACATTTTCAACCTCTCCCTCTGTCTGTGGTTCCCTCGTGCTTCAATATATACACCATTGTGCCCACACCAAAGAAAAACAAATTCACAAGCTTGAATGACTGGAGGCCCATTGCTCTCACACTCATCTACAGTAAGTGTTTTGAGAGACTCGTCAGAGATTACATCTGCTCTGTACTGCCTGCCTCATTGGATCCGCTACAATTTGCATATCGCAGCAACCGTTCTACAGATGATGCTATTGCTTTCACCCTACACACTGCTCTCTCCCACCTGGAAAATAAGAACACCTATGTGAGAATGCTGTTTGTGGACTACAGCTCAGCATTTAAATCCATAGTGCCCGCCACACTTGTTGCGAAGCTCCAGACTCTGGGACTAAACAGATCTCTGTGCAGCTGGATCCTGGAGTTCCTGACAGGCAGAAGTCAGGTGGTCAGAATGGGCAACAACACTTCATCCCCGCTGACCCTCAACACTGGTGCTCCTCAGGGCTGTGTCCTCAGCCCGCTCCTGTACTCTCTGTACACACATGACTGTATAGCCACACACAGCTCCAAATTCATCATCAAATTCGCTGATGACACAACGGTGATAGGCCTGATCACCGACAATGATGAGACAGCCTACAGTAAGGAGGTGAGCACCCTGACTAAATGGTGTCAGGAGAACCACCTCTCATTCAACATCGACTAGACCAAGGAGCTGGTGGTGGATTTCAGGAGACAGAGCAGAGAACACAGACCCATGACCATCGACAAGACACCTGTGGAGCGGGTAAGCAGCTTCAAGTTCCTCTGCGTTAACATCAGTGAGGATCTCACCTGGTCTACACACACTGACGCAGTGCTGAAGGCGGCACATCAACGCCTCTTCTTCCTGAGACAGCTGAGGAAGTTTGGAATGAGCCCCAGCATCCTCAGATCATTCTACACTTGCACTATAGCGAGCATCCTGACAGACTGCATCACTGCCTGGTTTGGAAACAGCACCGCCGGCAATTGTAAAGCTCTGAAAAGGGTCATGCGAACTGCCAGCCGCATTGTTGGAGGTGAGCTTCCCTCCCTCCAGGACATCTACACCAGGAGGTGTATAAGGAAATCCCGGAGGATCATCAGTGACTCCAGCCATCCGTCCCACAGACTGCTCTCTCTGCTGCCCTCAGGAAGACGTCTCCACAGTATCCGATCCCGCACTAGCCAACTGAGGGATAGGTTTTTCCCTCAGGCTATCAGACTTATGAACAGTCAGAACTAATACACTCTACAGCATACTCCGACAATATGGTATGCCACACGCTGCACTTTAACAGTTCAACACCAAACTATACATACACATTGCATTTAATACAATAATCTGCCTGCTACCACTGGATACCATCCGATGCACATCCATGACATTTCTGTATCCAGTTCACGTACACTCTGTTGCACCTTAGCATATTTTCATGCATATATATGTTTACATATTGTAGAATGTGTACATTCTGTGTATAGTGTATAATGTGTAGTGCTAACTGTATGTATGTACATATTGCGTAAAATGTGTAGTGCTAACTGTAAGTATGTCTAATAGTACACTGTGTGTACTGACTATATGTATGTGCATATTGCACATTTTCACCTGTTGAAGTCTGTAAAGTTATATGTTAGCTGTTTCTGCAATTTCTGGAGCACGCTCCCAAGAATTTCACTCACCAAGGCACATGTGATGTGGGGATGTGACAATAAAAGTGACTTGACTTGACTTCCACAAAACGATCCTCATATAAGTCCCTGGTCTGTCTAGATGATGCAGAACATAATGCAGTCCAATGTTTACTGAATCATCCACAGACCTGTTTGCTCTGTAGGCAAACTGAAAAGGATCCAGTAAGGGTCCAGTAATGTCTTTCAGGTGGGCCAGCACCAGTTTTTCAATGACTTCATGACCACAGTTAGAGTCACAGGCCTGTAGTCATTTAGTCCTGTAACTTTGGATGTTTTTGGGATGGGGATGATGGTTGAGTGTTTGAAGCATGAAGGGACTTTGCACAGCTCTGTTGAAGATCTGTGTGAAGATGGGGGCCAGCTGGTCAGCACAGGATTTCAGACAGGCTGGTGTGACACAATCTGGGCCTGGTGCTGAAGACCTGGCACACCTCATCCTCACTGATCTGAACTGCAGGTGTGGGGGAGAGAGGGGTTGCAGGAGGTGTGAATGGTGTGAGCGGTTATTGGAGAGGTGTTCAGAGCGGGTTGAAAGAGGTGTGAATGGTGTGAGCGGTTGTGTGGAGAGGTGTTCAGGGCAGGTGATGGGTGTTCTTTCAAACCTGCAGTAAAACTTGTTCAGATCATCTGCCAGTTGTTGATTCTCCACAGTGCTGGGGGATGGTGTCTTGTAATTGGTGATCTCCTTCAGACTTTTTCACACTGATGCTGAGTCGCTGGAAGTAAACTGAGTCCTTATTTTTCCAGTATAATTCCTCTTTGCCATATAAACTGATATAAGATGTTACAGTCTCTGTGAGATTGTCCAGATCTGTGGCAGCAGCTTCAAAAACACTCCAATCAGTGAGATTGTAAATCCTGCTCTGCTTCATTAGTCCATCTTTTTACAGTCCTTAATACAGGTTTAGTTGATTTTAGTTTCTGCCTGTAAGTCGGTATAAGATGAACCAAACAGAGTGATATGCATCCTTATTGTGGTGTAACAGTGATCCAATATATTACTTTCTCTGGTGGGACATGTGATGTGCTGTCTGTATTTTGGCAGTTCACGGGAGAGATTTGCTTTATTAAAGTCCCGAAGAATGATTAGGACAGAGTCCAGGTGTTGTTGTTCTGTCTCTGTGATCTGATCAGCAAGTTTCTATAAAGCCAGGCTCACATGCGCTTGCGGAGGGATGTAAACGCTCACCAGAATGAACGAGTGAAACTCCCGCGGTAAATAGAACGGCTTGCAGTTAATGAAGAGTGTTTCTAGATCTGAACAGCACATCTTCTTTAACACTGTTACATCCGCACTCCACTTTTCGTTGATGTAAAGGCATGTCCCGCCGACGCCGCGCGATTTCCCAGTTGATTCTGCGTCACGGTCTGATCTGAACAGCTGAAAGCCCGGCAGATGGAACACGCTGTCTGGGATGGCGTCGTTTAGCCAATTTTACATGAAACACAGAGCAGCAGAATGTGAGAAATCCTTATTTGTCCGGGAGAGCAGAAGGAGTTTGTCCGTTTTGTTGGGTAGAGGGCGGAGATTTGCCAGATGGATGCAAGGCAACGGTGTTCAAAAACCGTGTTTTTTGAATCTCACAAGCGCCCCCACTCTCTTTCCCCGTCCTTACGTCCTGAAGCACGTGATCAGCGTAGCTGCTCTGCCGACGAAAATTTCCAGCAAAGCATCAGATTCGTTGAAAACCGGTAATATATGGGGAGATGTGTGGTGCCGAATGTCCAGCAATTTGTCCGTGGTGAAACTGATTGCAGGAATATAACTAAAGACAGGACAGACTAACAAAAACAACTGGAGAGCACGTCATGGAGCCAGCCATCCTTTATCTGCGCCAGCGTTAACTGTATAATAAAATAATACAGACCCCTTTTCGGTTAGTGAAAATGGCCACTGCCAGATGCAGTTAGAAATTTACTAAAAACAAGCCTATACCTTACCAAAAAGCAGTATACTCCAAGTTTATTTTATTAAGTACACTTAAGTAAAGTATTTTTAAGTATACTTTATGTAACAAGTATACAAATATCAGTTTTCTAGTAGTATACTTGTAGGTGTACTGTTTAAATACTCCTTGGGACTAAATTGGCCCACTTTCTAATATATAAAAGTTTACTTTTAAGTATAACAGCAGCAAACTTTGAGTACACAACTAGTTACCTCTATGTTTGTAGTTTGTACTGCAATTATACTAAAAGTGAACTTATAGGTATACTGATAGTTTACTAATTAAATACTTTGTACACTTTGAAGTGTAGTCTCAGTAAACTACTAGTTAAGTAGTTTTATACTGCAAGTATACTCATAAGTTTTCTTTAAGTGAACTTTACATGATTGCTTCCATTGTCCTCATTAGTAAGTCGCTTTGGATAAAAGCGTCTGCTAATGACTAAATGTAAATGTATTTATTATTGAATTATTTAAGTCTCCTGTTTAAAAAGACGCGCTATACAGGTGCTGGTCATATAATTAGAATATCATCAAAAAGTTGATTTCACTAATTCCGTTCAAAAAGTGAAACTTGTATATTATATTTCTTTCATTACACACAGACTGATATATTTCAAATGTTTATTTCTTTTAATTTTGATGATTATAACTGACAACTAAGGAAAATCCCAAATTCAGTTTCTCAGAAAATTAGAATGGAAAGGATTTTTAGAAATCTTGGCCAACTGAAAAGTATGAACATGAAAAGTATGATCATGTACAGCACTCAATACTTAGTTGGGGCTCCTTTTGCCTGAATTACTGCAGCAATGCAGCGTTGCATGGAGTCGATCAGTCCGTGGCACTGCTCAGGTGTTATGAGAGCCCAGGTTGCTCTGATAGTGGCCTTCTGCATTCTTGGGTCTGGCATATCACATCTTCCTCTCCACAATACCCCATAGATTTTCTATGGGGTTAAGGTCAGGCGAGTTTGGTGGCCAATTAAGAACAGGGATACTATGGTCCTTAAACCAGGTACTGGTAGCATTGGCACTGTGTGCAGGTGCCAAGTCCTGTTGGAAAATGAAGCAGGAAGGAAGCATGAAGTGCTCTAAAACTTCCTGGTATACAGCTGCGTTGACCTTGGACCTCAGAAAACACAGTGGACCAACACCAGCAGATGACATGCCACCTCAAACCATCACTGACTGTGGAAACTTTACACTGGACCTCAAGCAACGTGGATTGTGTCCCTCTCCTCTCTTCCTCCAGACTCTGGGACCCTGATTTCCAAAGGAAATGCAAAATTTACTTTCATCAGAGAACATAACTTTGGACCACTCTGCAGCAGTCCAGTCCTTTTTGAAGTGAGACGCTTCTGATGCTGTTTGTTGTTCAAGAGTGGCTTGACACAAGGAATGTGACAGCTGAAACCCATGTCTTGCATACGTCTGTGCGTAGTGGTTCTAGAAGCACTGACTCCAGCTGCAGTCCACTCTTTGTGAATCTCCCCCACAATTTTGAATGGGTTTTGTTTCATAATCCTCTCCAGGGTGCGGTTATCCCTATTGCTTGTACACTTTTTTTCTACCACATCTTTTCCTTCCCTTCCTTCCCTCTCTAATAATGTGCTTGGACACAGAGCTCTGTGAACAGCCAGCCTCTTTTGCAATGACCTTTTGTGTCTTGCCCTCCTTGTGCAAGGTATCAATGGTCATCTTTTGGACAACTGTCAAATCAGCAGTCTTCCCCATGATTATGTAGCCTACAGAACTAGACTGAGAGACCATTTAAAGGCCTTTGCAGGTGTTTTGAGTTAATTAGCTGATTAGAGTGTGGCACCAGGTGTCTTCATTATTGAACCTTTTCACAATATTCTAATTTTCTGAGATACTGAATTTGGGATTTTCCTTAGTTGTCAGTTATAATCATCAAAATTAAATTAAATTAAATTAAATTAAAAAGTTAAATTAAAATTAAAAATTAAAAGAAATAAACACTTGAAATATATCAGTCTGTGTGTAATGAATGAGTATAATATACAAGTTTCACGTTTTGAATGGAATTAGTGAAATAAATCAACTTTTTGATGATATTCTAATTATATGACCAGCTTAGTGTTAGCGGTCGACTGATATATCGCCAATATCGACCGATATTTGGCATTTTTCAAATATCGGCATCGGATGAAAATTTTTTCTGCTTGGCCGATGTATTCGAGGCGGGACTCTTGTTTTGACGGCGCTGAGAGCAGAAACACCTGAGCGGACACACAGTGCTCACACACTCTCTCTCTTGTTCATCGTCGACGTTAACAGTTCTGTCTAATACGAATAGATGTCTGTCTAATAATCAGATAGAATGGTTAAACAAAGGAATTAATGTATACAAAAAGTATTATAACGATTGCTTTTATATTAGACCTATTATTAATAGAAAGGCAAAAATTATAATATGTTCACGTTTGCTGTCAGCATTAAGCAAATACGCATTTATATAATTTAAACATCTTTGAATGACTAATGAACATTTAATTTCACAAACCTTGCAAACTTTTTTTAAATCCAGCTGTGAGATCTTGTGAAGTGTGCATTTTTATCCAGCATGATCGCGTGTTCTCTGTGTGATGGTCGGTCCGTGTGAATTGAATGCTTTAAACTTTAAACTTTAAACTCGTGATTTCAAAGTCATATTCATGTCATTTTTTCTGTGTGCTGTATGTAAAATGAGGGTTACCCTGGCTTTATTTAAAAAAAAAAAAAAGATTCCCAGAGCACACAAACTTCCCAGAATACTGAGTGCCCTCTAGGTTACAGTGTTTACTTTCTTTTTAATTATATTTTTATGAAATATTTATTTATTTGTGAAAAATACTGTCATCTGAATTACAGTGGTTACGGAAATTATTCAGACCCCCTTAAATTTTTCACTCTTTGTTATATTGCAGTCATTTGCTAAAATCATTTAAGTTCATTTTTTTTCCTCAATGTACACACAACACCCCATATTGACAGAAAAACACAGAATTGTTGACATTTTTGCACATTTATTAAAAAAGAAAAACTGAAACATCACCTGGTCCTAAGTATTCAGACCCTTCTTTTCTAATACAGCCATGAGTCTTTTTGGGAAAGATGCAACAAGTTTTGGATTTGGGGATCCTCTGCCATTCCTCCTTGCAGATCCTCTCCAGTTTTGTCAGGTTGGATGGTAAACACTGGTGGACAGCCATTTTCAGGTCTCTCTAGAGATGCTCAATTGGGTTTAGGTCAGGGCTCTGGCTGGGCCATTCAAAAACAGTCACGGAGTTGTTGTGAAGCCACTCCTTCGGTATTTTAGCTGTGTGCTTAGGGTCATTGTCTTGTTGGAAGGTGAACCTTCGGCCCAGTCTGAGGTCCTGGGCACTCTGGAGAAGGTTTTCGTCCAGCATATCCCTGTACTTGGCCGCATTCATCTTTCCCTCGATTGCAACCAGTCGTCCTGTCCCTGCAGCTGAAAAACACCCCCACAGCATGATGCTGCCACCACCATGCTTCACTGTTTGGACTGCATTGGACAGGTGATGAGCAGTGCCTGGTTTTCTCCACACATACCGCTTAGAATTAAGGTCATCAGAGACCAAGATAGAACTTTTTTTTAGCAATCTCCATTCGGGCTTTCATGTGTCTTGCACTGAGGAGAGGCTCCGTCGGGCCACTCTGCCATAAAGCCCCGACTGGTGGAGGGCTGCAGTGGTGGTTGACTTTCTACAACTTTCTCCCATCTCCCGACTGCATCTCTGGAGCTCAGCCACTGTGATCTTTGGGTTCTGACTACAGCTAAATCCGAAAAATGCTAAATCCGAAAAATGCACTGACTACAGCTAAATCCGATTACTACTCCAATGTGATTGGAGTTAGCAATGGGAACTCTAGGTCTGATTCTTTGCCATCTGATATGTATTCCACTGACTTATGTGATCGCTTTTTGACTTTTTTTTTACATCTAAGGTTGAAAATGTACATCGGCAATTACTTACTGGTACTCTTCACAATGACTCTTGTCAGTCTATCACTCACACACCTCCCCACTCTGTTTTCTCTAACTTTACACTACCAACTATTTCAGAGATAGTGGGTCTGATAGGTAAATCTAAAATCTTCGACTTGTCAGTTAGACCCTCTACAAACTCCTTTAGTAAAAGCTTGTTTACCAGCCCTTTTGCCGTTGATTACTAAAATTGTTCATGGTTCACTTGATTCTGGTTTTGTATCTCCATCTCTTAAATCTGCTATTATTACACCCATACTTAAGAAACCAGGGGGTGATCCATTTAATTTTGAAAATTTTCGTCCAATTTCAAATTTACCATTCATCTCTAAGGTAGTTGAAAAGTGTATTGCAAATTCAAATTCATGAACATCTGTCCAATAATAACTTGTATGAACAATTCCATCTGGTTTTCGTCCCCACCACAGCACTGAGACTGCTCTTGTCAGAATAACCAACGATCTACTGTTGGCAGCTGACTCTGGGCTTTTAACTATACTTGTCCTTCTTGACTTGAGCGCTGCCTTTGATACTGTCTCACATAACATACTTCTTGACAGATTAGTTTCCATTGGCATTACTGGCACTGCTCTGTCTTGGTTTAGTTCATATCTATCTGGACGCAGTCAGCGTATTCAATTAAAAGGTTTTAGTTCAAGACTATCTACAGTCACCACTGGTGTTCCCCAGGGTTCTGTTTTGGGCCCGCTTCTCTTCATTATATATATGCTCCCTCTTGGTGATATTTTAAGGAAATATGGTATTAATTTTCAATGTTATGCGGATGACACCCAACTTTACCTGTCTGCCAAACCTACCGGTTCTTTTCCTCCGCCATCTTTGTCAAGCTGTTTAGCTGAAATTAAAGACTGGCTTTCAGCGAACTTCTTGAAATTAAATGGCAATAAAACTGAGGCTCTGCTTGTTGGCACTAAATCTGTTGTGTCTAAATCTAATTGTTTCTCTTTACACATTGATAATACTGCAATCTGTCCTTCCTCTCAGGTTAAAAGTTTGGGTGTCATCATGGATAGCACACTATCTTTTAAAGCTCAGATTAATAATATCACATGGATTGCATACTTCCATTTGCGCAATATTAATCGTCTACGTTCATTTCTTTCAAATAATACTGCAGTTCTCGTTCACGCACTAGTCACCTCACGTATAGACTACTGCAATGCTCTTCTCACAGGTATTCCCTCCAAATTGCTGCATAAGCTTCAATTGGTTCAGAATTCTGCAGCTCGTGTTCTCTCTAGACCTTATACTGATCACATTTCTCCGGTTCTCCAGCAATTGCACTGGCTTCCAGTAAAATATAGAGTTGAATTCAAAATCTTGCTACTCACTTATAAGGCACTTCATAATCTTGCACCACAATACCTTACTCAACTTCTCCAGGTTTATACTCCTTCACGTGCACTTAGATCTTCATCTTCAATTTCTCTTGCGGTACCTCGGATTCGACTTACTACTATAGGTGCCAGATCTTTTAGTTATGTTGCCCCCCGCCTATGGAACTCTCTTCCCCTCAATGTTTGCAATAGCGAGTGCTTGTTGACTTTTAAAATGCGTCTTAAGACATATCTTTTTATACAGGCTTTTTTATAACATGTTTTATTGAGACTTAAATGCACTTTATATGTATATTCTGTTTGTTTTTTTTGTTTGTTTTGTCTTATGCAGTGACCTGTATATTGCTTGTAAGGTGACCTTGGGTGTTCTGAAAGGCGCCATGAAATAAAATGCATTATTATTATTATTATCATTATATAGACAGGTGTGTGGCTTTCCTAATCAAGTCCAATCAGTATAATCAAACACAGCTGGACTCAAATGAAGGTGTAGAACCATCTTAAGGATGATCAGAAGAAATGGACAGCACCTGAGTTAAATATAAGTGTGTCACAGCAAAGGGTCTGAATACTTAGGACCATGTGATATTTCAGTTTTTCTTTTTTAATAAATCTGCAAAAATGTCAACAATTCTGTGTTTTTTCTGTCAATATGGGGTGCTGTGTGTACATTAATGAGGAAAAAATGAACTTAAATGATTTTAGCAAATAGCTGCAATATAACAAAGAGTGACAAATTTAAGGGGGTCTGAATACTTTCCGTACCCACTGTATAAGCATGTTTCTTTTACACATTTATTTTTTAACCCATTGTCAAATGATTTAAAATTTCTTAAATATTAATAATAATAATTTTAAAAATAATTAAAATTAATAATTAAAAAAATTATATTGGCTATTGGCCCCCCTGCTTTCCAAGATTTTGGCATCGGCATCATCTGTCAAAAAACACATATTGGTCGACCACGAGTATGTATATATATATATATATATATATATATATATATATATATATATATATATACTGTAGTGGTGTGAATTCCCAGAGGAGACATGGCAAAGAGAAATTGGAAAAGTTGCTGCTTAAGTTTTTATAATAGCAATTTGCATATACTCCAGAATGTTATGAAGAGTGATCAGATGAATTGCATAGTCCTTCTTTGCCATGAAAATTAACTTAATCCCAAAAAAAAAAAACCTTTCCACTGCATTTCATTGCTGTCATTAAAGCAGGGGTTCCCAAACTTTTCAGACCGCGACCCCCAATATTAGATTGCTGACGACCCGCGAACCAACCCCCCCCCCTCCCCACCCCTCTCTGTGTTTCCCTCTTGTGAGGATTTGTGATTTGGTTACATACTGACAGAGCTAAAACAAAAAGGAACACAATCTCTAAGCCAGGCTATTTTATTAACAAATTATGGACAAAAACAAACACATCCATAACTGTGAAATGCTTACAGACAGAATATGAACAAGCTGCCTATAACACGCATACAATAATAACTTTGTATTTTTATATATTGTATATATAAAAAACGCCTTACATACATGTATGGATTTCCCAATCAGGACCCAGATTTGGTCAATGGGTGGAACAGATAATTTTATATTTTTATAATTATAACTTCATTTAAGATTACAAGTAGCTAAACAGCATTCAAGACTGCAAGAGTTCCAATCTATGTGGGCCTTAGTACTCTTTTTGATGTTTTTTTTTTTTTTTTGTGATTGCATTGTTTGTGTAATATGTGCTAAATTGTGAATAAAAAAAAATAAATAAAAAAAACGCCTAATGTGATGGATGGGCGCTGTGCGCGGAGCAAAGCAGGTCCACTCTAGGTTTAATTTTGGAGATCCCCACCCGCAGATCATCTTCCACGTTAAGCCGTGACCTGTGTTTATTCTTAATGTAAGTCAGCGCGGAGAATGTCTTTTCACATAAATACGTCGAGCCAAACTGCATGAGGACATCCAACGCGGCTTTCGACAACTGTGGATATTCCAGCGCGACAGAAACCCAGAACTCATCCAGCGTCTTGCCGTCAAATGCTGTCCTCAGGGTTCGATCGGTTGAAAGTTCTATCAGCGCATCTTCCATATCTGACGCCAGATGATTTGCCGTGGTTACATTAAATGGTGACCTTATCCAGTCATATTGGTCGGGAGCGTCTCCTTCAGGGAAATACTTATGAAAGTGATCCAAAAGGGACTGAAGGTGAGCCGTAATAGACGCCTTGATGCTGTTAACACTGAGTGCATTTTCCTCCATGAATTCTTCCAGTTCAGAAAACATGTCTATGCGTCCCATTTCCACTCTCTCTCTCCAACGCACCAACTTTCTCGCAAATGCCTGCACTTTATCGTTAAGGTACAAGATGTTTGTGTTTTCACCTTGCAGGGACACGTTTAGTCCGTTGAGTTTTTCAAAAATACATGACAAATATGCCAGTCTTGTCACCCGTCAGCATCAGACAGATGGTCAGCTAGTGGGGATCTTTGGTCTGTGAGGAAAATGCGCACCTCATCCCGCAGCTCGTACAGGCGTCTCAGCACATTTCCTCGCGACAGCCACCTGACTTCTGTGTGTAGGAGCAGGCCTTTGTGCTCTGATCCCATTTCATTACAGAGAGTGGAAAACAGTCGTGTGTTCAGTGGACGTGATTTTATGTAATTAACAATCTTCACAGCAGTGTCAAGAACATGTTTGAACTCTGCATTCAGGGTTTTGCACGCAAGGGCTTCTCTGTGTATGATGCAGTGCGTGAAATTGAGGTGAGGTGCTACTTGGAGGACTCGTGCCTTTAGTCCTTTCTTTTTTCCCAGCATTGCCCTAGCTCCATCTGTGCACACTGATATACACTCGCCCCAAGATAGTCCTGCATCTTTAAGTTTGCTGTCCAGCTTATTGAAAATGTCCTCGCCCGTGCGTGATCCCTCCAGTTGCGTACAAAATAACATTTCCTCATTTAGTTTCCCCTCAAAAATATATCTGACAAATACAAGGAGTTGAGCGGTGCTGGACACGTCTGTAGATTCATCCAGTTGTAAGGAGTACCTCCCACTCTTCTTCACTCTGTCAATCAGTTGACACTTGATATCCTGAGCCATGTCTGTAATGCGGCGGGATACAGTCCCATCAGAGAGCGGCACTTGTTCCAGCTCAGCGGCCAGTTTATCTCCATGCATGACGCGACTCATAACTATTGCTGCTGGTTTGATTAAAGTTTCTCCAATGGTGTGTGGCTTTTTGGTCTTTGCAATTAACCCTCTGGAGTCGATTAACGCGTATACGCGTTTTGGGGTATTTTCTCCTGATAACCCCGAAAAGAACTTAAATTACACTTTCAGTTTTGATCGTACAGAGAAGAGCAATACATCAATCGAATCTGTAAAGGGGTCTACTTTTTTTTGTATACAGACATAATAACAACAAAACTTTGTGCACTTATAAAATAAAGATAACAAACAAGGAGTGCTGTCTGCAGCCTTTGTCTGCGCTGATCTTCAGATACAAATGCGTCATTAAAATGAACTGTAACTCAGTGAATACTCAACGAAGAGACATGAGAGAGATATCTATAGAAAGCCTGACATGTCTACTTTTAAACTAAACGAGTGCTGCTGAAAACAAATATTCTGTGATAAAGTAATCCATATGAAAACAACCCGATGTCCGTTTTTCACGTCTTCCTTCATTATCTTCTAATGCGACCACGCCCCCGCGCCGAGCGCGCTTTTGAGATTCAAATGTTTCACTGAAGCGCGCGCGGCTTTTGAATACGCCCACACAACAGAAGACAACGCAGCGAGACTGTTCTTCAAGTTTTTTTTTTTTTTTCTGTTTGCTTCGCGATGAGAGGAATAAGACATAATTCACCCCAAAAAGATGTGATGTGGTTGAGGATTTGAGATTTGGATTTCCTCAGAAAAAAGAATGAAGCACTTTATTCAGCAGAGATCATAAACATGAGTTAGTCTCTTTTTATTTATTTATATACTTGTACTAGTTTTCACATAACGTGTAAACATTTTACTAGTTAGACTTTTTTCCAAAGACTTTTTCCAAACTATAATTCCTGACTAAATGTATAATCAAGTGAAATATATGAAGTTTCAATAACAATATACACTACTATACCATTCAAAAGCTTGATGTACATAATAAATGTAACAATAAATGTAACTGTAACAAATGTAACAATCATTGCTGTTCTTTTCAATTTATTCCCCCTAAAAAAACTAAAAAAAATTATATTCTCAGCTCTTTTCAACATTAATAATAATAATAATAATAATAATAATGATAATAATAATAATAATAATAATAATGATAATAATAACAATAAATTTTTTTTTTTAGTAGAAAATAAGATTGTTAAAAGGATTTCTGAAGGATTGTGTGACTGGAGTAATGATGCAAAAAATTCAGTTTGAAAGTCAGCTTTGATTGTTCCTAATAAACTGTTTAACTGCACTCACAAGTGAATATTAATTATGTTGTGGGATAATTAAATATATTCTAAATAAACTACAAACATAAAATTATATACATTTATTTTGTCCTCACATTCTTTCTTGTAACTCATCCCTCTCAGTGACACAGCTGACTGAATGGCTCATTATGCAGCTCATATGCGGGCCTTTGTCTTCTCAGGTGTGAATTCATGATAGTTGACGCCTACTCGCATATGACTTTTACCAACAAAAAGTGTCTTTAGAAAATTTAAATCAATATATTGTTTTCTGTAAGTGAGTAAACAAGATGATTTTCACATCATTTAGAAAAAAAAAATTCTAGGCTACAAGCTCCAGTTCTCAAAATTCCTGGGAACCAATTTTCTGTATGTGTTTTATTGCCTTATTCAAGTGATTTAACATTTTTAGTTTTTCACTAACCACGCATAACATTTTTTTTCTCAAAAACACAATCATGTACATACATGCTGCTCACATATTATTATAGCCCAGTGTCTGCTGATTACAGTGAGATTAGACTTTAGCCATTTAGATATTTATAAGAAACTGAAAAAAGCACAAATGTCAGGGCATGACAAAACTTCTCCAGGCCCCAAAAATACCCTTAGACTCCAGAGGGTTAAATATGCCACTTCATATGAAGCCTTCTGAGCTTTTGTGGGGATAGCTGTTTGTTTAAAAATTACTTTTTTTTGTCCCTGTAACTCTTTCTCCTTTCTGCGGAAAAAGTCAGTGGGTTTATCTGTGAGGCTGGGGTGTTTGGTGTTCAGGTGTCTTTGCATTTTCACGGGCTTCAGACTCTCATGTGCGAGGACTTCGGAGCACACAACGCATTGAGGGTGTTGTACCTGATTTATAACAATGCACGTGAAACCATATTTTATGTATTCCTCTCTGTATTTTCTGGCTTTCGAGGAGGGATGGTCCGTTTGCGGGGCACGGGTTTGGCGGGCTGCCCTTCCAGAGGTGGAGGGTAGTCCTGACGGCTCATCCTCTTCTCTGCCCTCTGTGTTTTCTGCTGATCCCGTTCTCTCATCAGCAGGTATCTCTGCTCCCTTCTCGTTCTCTTTTGATGATAATAACCACCGTTTCATTTTTTATCAAATTTAGATCTCAAAATAGACCGGTCGCTGTTTAGCAAAACACAAATGTGCATCTAGCTAGCTAGCGCATGTTGTTGTGCTGTAAATTGTGATTGACAGGTCACTGTCATAATTAATCGGAGCAAACAAAGTTTTATTTTCCAGTTTATTTAAATTATCCTAAATTTATACTCACATCATTACAACCTTTTTTTAAGGCGAGACACTACAGGTGAATAGGGTATTTTTTTAACTAGCACATATCACCATGAAACTTTCCCAGTTGATTACCTACGTTGAGATGAGAAAAAAATGTATTACAAGTTTTCTGTAATTTAATGTTTAAATATGCAAATTAGGCAATATCTAATTAAATATGCGCTAATTTGTATATATTTAAAAAACGAAATCTGAGTATTGGATAAATCCAGATTAAAAATTATTTTTTCATTGTGCTCACATATTAGATGGGGAAAAATTACAGAGGGATTTATTGATATCTACTTTTGTTATCCTGTAAATCAGAATATACTATCAATAGCCTTAAAAAATGATTTTCGCCATGTTTTTTTGTAATAAAATGATATATAAATCAGGCTAGGAATAATATATTTACAAATCCCTCTGTAAATGTCTTCATAATATAACTAGGTAAAAGACTGGAAAGTTTGGTGTATATAGGTGCTACTAAAGTGGAGATTTCGTACTTGGAGTATGAGAGAAAGGTCATTTTGAACAAACAGGCTTTAAAGATTTATCATCAGCCAATGAGATTGCGCATTCAGCCCTTTTACTTTCGCGATTGGTTGCTGATAAAAAGGAAATGACCATATTTGGATCTGACAGCATTGTACAGTGAAGAGAGAGCTTTCCAGACGTGCCTGTGATGAAAGAGAGCAGACAGAGATCGCGGATTGGCAGGATCATTTACAACGCTAACTTTTGTTGAATTTACGCGAAATCTACAGACGCAAACAGACAAAGTGTAATAATATAAAGACCTAAATGTGTATTTCGGACTTTTTTTTCACCATCTCGCATTGACATATAAAAAAAAAAAAAAAAAAAAAAAAAAAAAGGTTTCTGTAAATCATCTCGCGACCCCCCGCTCCCCACTCCGCGACCCCCCGGGGGGTCGCGACCCCCACTTTGGGAACTACTGCATTAAAGGACCTGCTGAGATCATTTCAGTAATCATCTTGTTAACTCAGGTGAGAATGTTGACGAGCACAAGGCTGGAGATCATTATGTCAGGCTGATTGGGTTAGAATGGCAGACTTGACATGTTAAAAGGAGGGTGACGCTTGTAATCATTGTTCTTCCATTGTTAACCATGGTGACCTGCAAAGAAAACGCGTGCAGCCATCATTGCGTTGCATATAAATGGCTTCACAGGCAAGGATATTGTGGCTACTAAGATTGCACCTAAATCAACAATTTATAGGTTCATCAAGAACTTCAAGGAAAGAGGTTCAATTCTTGAAAAGAAGGCTTCAGGGCGTCCAAGAAAGTCAAGCAAACGCCAGGATCGTCTCCTAAAGAGGATTCAGCTGCGGGATCGGAGTGCCTCCAGTGCAGAGCTTGCTCAGGAATGGCAGCAGGCAGGTGTGAGCGCATCTGCACGCACAGTGAGGCCAAGACTTTTGGAAGATGGCCTGGTGTCAAGAAGGGCAGCAAAGAAGCCACTTCTCTCCAAAAAAAAACATCAGGGACAGATTGATCTTCTGCAGAAAGTATAGTGAATGGACTGCTGAGGACTGGGGCAAAGTCATATTCTCCGATGAAGCCCCTTTCCGATTGTTTGGGGCATCTGAAAAAAGGCTTGTCCGGAGAAGAAAAGGTGAGCGCTACCATCAGTGCTGTGTCATGCCAACAGTAAAGCATCCTGACACCATTCATGTGTGGGGTTGCTTCTCATCCAAGGGAGTGGGCTCACTCACAGTTCTGCCCAAAAACACAGCCATGAATAAAGAATGGTACCAAAACACCCTCCAACAGCAACTTCTTCCAACAACCCAACAACAGTTTGGTGAAGAACAATGCATTTTCCAGCACGATGGAGCACCGTGCCATAAGGCAAAAGTGATAACTAAGTGGCTCGGGGACCAGAATGTTGAAATTTTGGGTCCATGGCCTGGAAATTCCCCAGATCTTAATCCCATTGAGAACTTGTGGTCAATCCTCAAGAGGCGGGTGGACAAACAAACCCACTAATTCTGGCAAACTCCAAGAAGTTATTATGAAAGAATGGGTTGCTATCAGTCAGGATTTGGCCCAGAAGTTGATTGAGAGCATGCCCAGTCGAATTGCAGAGGTCCTGAAAAAGAAGGGCCAACACTCCAAATACTGACTCTTTGCATGTCATGTAATTGTCGATAAAAGCCTTTGAAACGTATGAAGTGCTTGTAATTATATTTCAGTACATCACAGAAACAACTGAAACAAAGATCTAAAAGCAGTTTAGCAGCAAACTTTTTGAAAACTAATATTTATGTAATTCTCAAAACTTCTGGCCACGACTGTATATATATATATATATATATATATATATATATATATACTGTATACACACACACACACACACACACACACACACACACACACACATCATATATATATATATATATATATATATATATATGAATGTAGCAGAGTGAGGTATAGACCCAGTATTATTGGCTAGCGCAGTGGTCTCCAACCCAGGATGGTAGCTCTCCAGGAGCAGGGTTGGAGATCCCTTGGCTAGCGTTATCCAAACAAGTGAACCTATCAGTGGTTGTACTTGATCATCATTGGTCAGTTGGGTAAGTTTCATGAGACAATTAGTACCCGTGTTGTGAGTATTGTGTGGGTTTAGTGTTTGTTTTGTTTGTATGAATGGTATTTTTTGGCTGCTTGGGATGCATCATCCTTGTTAGAGAGTTTGCTAGCAGTTGGGTTATCCTCCTGTCTGTGTGTGCTGGCTGATGGCCATTTTTTTGGCTAGTTCCTGTTTTAAAAGTGCCTTTTGCCTGTTAAATAGAGGCCTTACCTTGTTTGTTTTTAGATATAGGCCTGCAAGAAGCTGTAATCCTGTGTGGTGAGCGACCATGTGAATTGCAGCATTGTACTGTTTCCTAGGTAGGTATGGGGAGGTTATAGTTTGTTTTGAACAATGTTTTTATGTGTAACCTTTTATTTAACGTTTAGCAGGTTTGATTGCACTTCCAGGGGTTTCTAATGATCTTAATTGAAGCCTAATGAACATCAAGTAACTGACTGCACCTCTGCTCTGCTCTTGTCTTGTTCAGAACTCATCTGGTTCCATCTGTTTTGTGTGGATTTAGGTGGGAGGGGTTGGCCATGATACCCTGTACTGTGTGTTTACATGGAGTGCTGTGTTTAACTTTGTTTATTTGTTTTTTCACAAGAGTGTGTGTGTGTGTCATGGGTACTGAGTGTGGGATAGAAATCTGGGGGTCCTTGTTGGACACCTACCTCTTTATTCGTTATCCTTTTTGTATTGTACTTATTGTTTTGTATGCAGTGTTGGGGGTGTAACGTGTTACTGTAATTAAATTACTTATCCACTGAAAAAGTATAGTAAGGGATTACTGTTCATTTTTAGGTAATTTAATTAGTTACTTATAAAGTACTTGCATTACATAAAGTAAATCATTTAAGCAGTTCTAAAATCAATATCGAATTTGAAATCTAAATTTACCGTCTAAAGATAATTTAATGCAGCGTCTTTAACCCTCTGCGCACCAGAGTGTTTTCACTTTCAGTTTTTCCTGATTCACAGAGAAACCTTAAATACAGATAAGACTAAACTCAATCGAAACTAAAAAGGGCCTACTTTTTTTGCAAAATAAAAAATAAATAAAAAACCATGCACTTTTTGCCATCTAGGTCTCCGTGAGCAACTTTCTACACATCACAAACTCAGCGAAATTTGACACAGAGACATGATAAATATGTCTTTAGAAAGCCTGTGTCTACTTTTTAACGAATTCAAATTGAAAACGAATTTTACCTGATTATGTAATCTGTATGAAACTAAAGCGAGGTCATAGGTGGAGGGTGAACCAACTCCAGGGTAAGACTAAAAGCAGCCAAATGTATTAAACATCATAAAACCGTTTCTTTAGGAAACAGCCAGACATGGGTCCCAGCAAACATTGGTCCGACGGCGACGTCGTGTCCCTGGCCAAAAATAGTCGTGGTAGGACAGCATAATTCGGTAAAAATATGTAACACAGGACATTTCCTAAAAATGCATTCAGATACGTTTGTACATGTCTATAGTTCTATGGTGTTGCATGTATAATTGTTACTTTGACTTTTTAGCTACATGTAGTTCAATATATATATATATATATATATATATATATATATATATATATATATATATATATAATATATATATATATATATATTTATTTATATATATATATATATAGATATACACACCCTGGGCCTGTTGTGAATCGGTTGTAGGAGGACGTCACTAGGTGATGTCTTTTACACGTGCATTTATAGTCCATCATGACCCTCTATGAAATATTTGTGAAATATGCAAAAGCTTGGTTGTGAAAATCCATCCAAGCAAGACTAGCAGAAAAAAAAAAACAGGAATCATCTTTATGAAATACATGATTTGTATACAAAGTAAATATATTTCTGAGTTGGATGTAATTGGCAAAACTGTGCTGCCAAGATGTAGTAACAAAAGATAGTAATAAATTTTGTGATATTACAAAATCCCGCGATATGATCGATTTTCTCGCAAGATAGTGTTAACGCGTTCTTCCGGAACATTGAACAACCACGAGGAGAGGAGGAATCGAGGAGGGAGCTGTATCAGTATGTATTGTATAAAATCTACTGTTGGGTAAGTACATTTTGTATTATTTGATTAACATGCTTGAGTTTTACTTGTTTGACACGAAGGAACCGAGAGAAATGATGCCCACATTGTCAACTGAGAATTACTGAGTATGGCTAAAATTAGGTAACGTTAGTAGGCTAAAAGTTACTTTGAATTTATACATGGTATACCATTGTATAAAGTATGTTTAATGATACAGTGAAAGTTATTACTGTGAGTTGTTAATGTCGCCTTGTTCCTTGTTTATTGATGTTATTTTTATTGGTACGCTTTATCTATTCAGGGGACAGCACAGCCAACCTGTCTTTATCAGAAATGTCCTGTTCACTTTCTCACAGTTACACCTAGTTAAGGGTCTTTCTCAAGGGCACCACAGTGGTATTGAAGAGGGAGGGGACAAATGCTGCTTTCCCCCAACTGATCTAACACCCATTTAAAGCACAACAGCTTTTATACAATAAAATAAAATGTAATGCATGTTGATTACCTTTTTCTAATGTTTCATTCATGATTCATTCATCTTGTTCCATGTTTTTTTTTATTTTATTTTTGCTGTAGACCATAAAGATATTTTGAAAATAAGTGGATGTCATTTACCTCAAATTTTTCATTTTATTTATTTATTTTTTTAAATAAATATATTCTCTTTCATCAGATGCTGTGAAGAGGTGGGGAAAATTGATGCAGCAATGACAGAACACCAGAACACCTCCAGGAAGAGCTGGGGGTGGTGCTTACAAGGAATGGGATAGTTCACCCAAAAAAATAAAATGGTCATAATTATTCTCATCCTCATGTTTCAAACCTGTATACCTTTCTATGTTCGGATGAACACAAAGATATTTGGATGTTTGTAACCAAGCAGATCTCGCCTCCCATTAATTATCATAATCATTTTTCCTATGATGGTAGTTAATGGGTTGTGAGATCTTCTTGGTTACAAACATTCTTCCAAATATCTTTGTGTTTATTAGACAACTGTAAGTCAATGACAAGATTAATAAAGACATTTTATTAGGAAACTGTGTTTGTCAGATAAAAAGAAACCGTCTTTTAACATTCTAGTAGGGTTGTATTCTGTTTATTATTGTTTGTTCTATTTTGTTTTTATTAATTTAAATGATTTCAAACATATTTTATGATGAGGGTCTAATATGTTTTATGATTTTCTTGTCACATGACAACAATGGCTCCTGCAAGGTGGTAATGCCACATGTTCAAATATTAATAATATTCTTAATTAATAATTATTATTATTAAGAAAGAAAATATGATTAAAGTATTTTAAAATAAATGCAATTAAATAATAATATTGATTTATATTATTATATATTAAAAACATTAATAATAAAAAATAAAAATACTGCGAAAATTTAAATTTTTGACAATAAAAATAGAGTTCAAGATTAAGTATTTCAGCACTTTTTATTCAGTGATGACCATCATTAAATAATTTTTCTGATCAAAATGGAAGGCCTGTAAACTTCTTTCAGAAATCCAAAGTGGATACAAAGATTACATTAAAAAACTAATTTTTTAACTAGAATTTTATCATCTTGAATATTCTTGTTCGTCATTGTCCCAAACGCGAAAACAATATCGTCAGAAGATAGAAAGGTATACAGGTTTGAAACATGAGGGTGAGTAAATGACAGAATTTTCATTTTTGGGTGAGCTATCCCTTTATATAATAATTCAGTATTTTGTAATTGTTATTTTAGTTTGGTTAACAGATTCTAAACTTTTCAAAAACAATAAAATGTTATAAGTTTGTAAACTGTTCAATTTTTTTTTTGCTTATGTCCACAAATAATGTGTTCTTGTTTGTGATGTACACGTGATTAAAACGTTTTATGGACGTCCAGGTCTGACTGGACCGATTTTGAACCATCAAGATGTTCAACCTCAAGACATAATTGATTGCCTGTCACGATGTTACACAATGGGTGTGTGATTATTTTATATGCAGGCTTATACAGTATATACACTTAAACTATGCAGCAACACATTTAAATTGCAGGAAGAAGACGAATTTAGACGTCCAGGGACGTGCAGGAAAGACGTGGAATTCACGGCCAGATGACGTCAAAGACGTCCGTTCAACTTTCATTTTGGAAGTATTTTTCAACCATGAAGGGACGTGCCGGAGAGACGTCTTTTCAACGGTCATTAAATGTCCAAATGTTTGCTGGGTAGCATTTCTCTTATTGGTAACCTTCTCAAACCACCTGACCGCTTACCCTGCTACACACACACACACACACACACACACACATATATATATATATATATTAAGTAGCATATATATATATATATATATATTATGTAGCATATATATATTATGTAGCATATATATATTATGTAGCATATATATATATATATATATATATATATATATATATATATATATATATATATATATATATATACATATATATATGCTACATAACTATATAGCTGCCATAAAGACCCATTTCGAATGTTTGTGTGCTTTTCTTCTCTTTCTGATCCCAGTTGCTGTGACCAGTTATAAAGTATTGTTCTTTTTAAATTTTTTTCAGCATCTCAGAAATATGTATGCAAATTACATCGAAGTACAAAGTTAACGTACCTTCGGGAGTGCTCAAAGGGTTTAAGCAGTGAATTTTGAATTTCTTCTAAACTCGATGTGGATTCGGACAGCAATGAAATCATCACACGACCTCGTGTTTGTCTAAAAACAATAAGTCATTTGGCCAGGGATTTTTACGGGGTGGTGAGAGGAAAAACACAGACATCCTGGATTCGGACGGTAATTAAATCACCAACTACCCCCTGTAAATGGTGAAAATCACTTACTGAGAAAAACGTACCCGAAACAGCAACCGTCATCGAAACAGATTTCTATGGTCTCACAACATGCAAGAGTAGCCTAGTCATAACTACAAAAGACCAATAGCCTACTTTATTTTAACCTTTTCTGATTAGAAGTGTGTGCTACAAACGCAAGCAATTTATGATAGAGATACTCCAGCAACAGTAAAAAAAGTCATGTCTGGTGTCAGGAGTTCAACCGAAAACAATCAAAGGAAAAAAGGGACATCATACCTTTATTATGAGAAGGTGGTCGCGAGACGAATCTTTAAAGACAAGCGTCCAGTGCCAATCATCCAACACGTTTTGTCAACAAGTGTTATGGTGGATCAAAAAAATATAGACGATTTCTCAATCACTGGTTCTCCAATCAATTATTTTACACACTAAACTCTCACAAACAAAATGAGGCCACCGCCAAAGGTTTTTTTTTTTTTTTTTTAACAGAGAGATAGTTCAAATATCCAAACAGTGCAGTCTGAGTTTGTTGAATGTCAAACTCTTGGAAGAGTGGGCTGCGCCTGCAGTCAGGGGAGGAGTGAAATAAGCAGACCATTCTCTCTTCTTCGAAGTGGGATCAGCCCAAGGACTTTTACAACGTCTTTCATGCAAACTAATGAATTTAAAAGCAAACAAAACAAACCTACTGTCAATCTTACTGGCCCACCAGAAAGTTTTTTTTAGGCTTTCATGAAATCATTCATTCAAATCAGTGCGTTTAGAAACATTGATTTATTCAGGAAGAAACTTGTTGCTCAGGAATGGTCTGATGTGGCCCTTGTTATTGTCCTAACCTTTCCTGTTAAGGCGGCCCTCCCTGGATCTTCTTTCCAGTAAATCACATGACATTAGAGAAATGGATAATAGTAGAGGGTCTGGGAGGGACCAGGGTGACTTAATGGGATAGTACCAACTATAAAGTAGGTCTGTGGAGGCAAATTTATTTCCTTTCCTCTTAACCATAGAGAGCTTGACTCCTAACCCTAAGGTTGTGGGTTCGAGTCTCGGGCCGGCAATACCATGACTGAGGTGCCCTTGAGCAAGGCACCGAACCCCAACTGCTCCTCGGGCGCCGCAGCATAAATGATACCCACTCAGGGGTCCAACTATCCAGTGTTAGGGGGGTATGCAGCAAAAAAAATTGACCCTAATTACAGCTTACATGTCACCCAGCAGATGTAACTGTAGCCTGTATGTCTGACAGCACAGCTGAGCTAACATGAACAGCTAATGGTAAAAAAACAAACAAACAAAAAAAAATCTATTTGTTTCCATGATAAACCAGCCTTATTGCATAAGTAATGTTTGTCCATGCTACCTTATATTTACTAGTTGTTATTTTACTTTAATAAAATTGAGATATGTCATGCAATGGATTGGTACCATAGGGTTTAACCAAAATCTAAATGTAGATATCAGCAACACTTATTTTACAGTAAGTTTTGGTAACACACTGCCAGTCAACATTAGTAATATTTGCAAGCCTCCAAGTTTGGTAAGCAAATCTATGCATGGTTCCACGGTAAACCAGAGATATTAAAGTTGTTTTCCAGATTCTTGTCATTTATGTGTAATGCTACCTTATATTTTTTCAGTTTTCAGCTCAGCAACATGTCGGTATTGGTTTGCATATTCTAAGATAGCTACATATTGTGTCTGCTACATTCCCAGTGTTAGCAAAACGCTAGTCGTTAACATGATAACGTATTTGCAAGCCCCAAGCATAGGCGTCACATTTTAAATCCTACCTGTTGCCATTTCACACCATCCACTTATTTAGCTGCCTGTTGCATCCCCTGACATGCATCTCCTTTTCCCTCTTTCTTTTTCTATTTTTAGCCCCCGATAGCTTTTTTGCTTTATCCGTCTTTTTGAGTTTCAACGGCAACTCGCTAACGTTACTGCTGCTCACGGCGCCCTGCCCACTCGCGATATTACCCTTCTATGTCTAAATTCTATGATGGAATCTTATGAGGGCACCGGCGCCTACTCTAGCCTGTTAGTCCTCTAAAATTTATATAACTTTTTTTATATATAACTTTTATTATTAAAAAAAAAAAATGTAACCATCGCTTTGGCGCCCCCCTTGGTGCGGCGCCCCTATGCACCGCATATAGCGCATACCCACTTTTTGCGCCACTGCCTGCCTGTACTACTATTTTCCCATCTTTGTTGCCACAGTTTTATTATTTCCTTATTTATCACTGATTTTACCTCACTTCTTCCCAGGGGTACCTTAATATCCACCAAGTTTTTCTTTAATACTTCTTTTGTTAATTGATCAGCCTTTTCGTTCCCTACTATCCCTATGTGTGCTGGTACCCAACAGAAATATACTACTATAGTCTCTGCTTTCAGTCTGTATAATAATGTATAAATTTCCACCAACAGGTCTTCTCTATCAGTTCTTGTTGACATTCTATACTTTTGAGAGCTGATGAAGAGTCTGAGCAAATTACACCCTATTTGGCTTAACCTGTTCAAACCCACTGCAATCCTACATATTATAGCACTTAATTCTGTGGAATATACAGATAATTTATCACTTAATTTTAGGATTATTTGTGATTTAAATCTGGGAATATACACATCCTATACCACTTTCTGACTCACTGGGTCTTTTGATCCGATCTGTATAAATATGTATAAAAGAATAAAATGTTTCTCTCATAAAAACCACTGATTCAAAACTATTACTATACCCTTCTCTTTTTCCCGGGCATCTAATAATCTCCATTTCAACAACAGGTTCAGTAATATTCCATACTGATACACCATGTAGTGGTATATTAGGACAGATAACTTCATCCTTCAGGTCACACTCCTTGACCCATCACTCATATTTCCATCCAAAACTATTTCCTCCATTCATTTTATATTCCCAGCAAACTTTTAAAACTGTTCGTGTATGGTGATTTCTTTCTGAAAAAACTGCTGAATACTCTTGTCTAACTCAGGTTCGGATTCATTGAACTGCTACAAGGTGTCCGGTCAGAACATTAGGTCTCACACCAGGAATGTACTTCAGGGTGATTTATTGTGCAAAGATGTGTGTGGTTCTGTAATATAAAAACCGTATACAATATGAATAAATGAATAAATACACCGAACATCTGCAGAAAGTTTTGGAATAGTCCAAATCACGAACACAGGCGGGAGGGTTCGGAAGAGTTCACTTTCGAGAGGTGGTCTTTCTTACAGCCGCCCCCAAATTCACAAAGTGAATTTGAACAAGAAAGGCCTTACTAAGTATTGGAATGTCATTCAGTCAAAGGAGGTAGGCAGATGATCTTGGTCACTGGCCTTAGGTAAGTTCTGTCTTTCACTTTGATCTCAGCTGATCTGACTCTGTTATCCTTCCCAGGGAAAACTTGAACAATCCTTCCTACAGGCCAAAGGTGCGTAAGGAAGCTGTGGATCCACGATCATAACAGTTTCACCTATCCATAGGTTGTCTGTTTCTGACATCCATTTCTGTCTGGTTTGAAGACTGGGTAGGTAGTTACGGATGAATTTGCCTCCAAAAGTGATCAGCTAGCAGCTGACTATGCCTCCATCTCTGTCGACTCAGAAGCTCAGAATCCTGGTATGTCACTTGGGGAAGTGAGGCGTCCCGCCGCCCCATCAGCAGGATGTTGGGTGTAAACTGGGTCAGGGTCAGCAATGTTTGAAGATGTGTAACCAAGAGGTTTGGCATTGAGGATCCCCTCAATTTCAATGAGAACAGTCCGCAATACTTCTTCAGTGACCGTCTGTGCTCCGAGTGTCACTTGCAGGGCTGTTTTCAAGGACCGAATTTCCCACTCCCAGCATCCACCAAAATGTGGGGCATTAGGTGGATTGAATGTAAACCTAATTTGCTGGCTTGCCAGTTGAGCTTGGAGCTCAGGTTGAAGAGCAGTGTAGGCATCCCGAAGTTCCCTTTCACCACCTTTGAAATTCGTTCCCTGATCTGCCATGATTTCAAAGTGCTTGCCTCATCGAGCAATGAAGCAATGAAGGGCCATCAGGAATGAGTCACTGTCCATACTTATGAGGAGATAAATATGCCTGCACGGGTGGTCATACAATTGAAGAGGATTCCCCAGTGCTTCTAATTTCGGCGTCCAAACTTTATGAGATGGGGATCAAAGCAATCTATACCTGTCGAATAGAAAACTGGCTGGTGAATTCTTAACCTGGCAGGTGGGAGGTCTGCCATCCTGGGGGGATGCGGTTTAGCCCGCCATTTTTGGCATTCAACACATTGGCGTTGGTGATGTTTGACTGCTGCTCGTCCTCTTAATACCCAGTATTTCCTCCTGAGCTCCGCAAACACCCTCTGTGGTGAGTCACTGTCCATACTTGTGAGGAGATCAATACTAGTCCACCCGGTGAGCGGGTGATGTGGGTCAAGGACAATGGGGTGAATGGTATCCTCGTCTAGTTGACTTATTTGTCGGAGGCGACCGCCAACCCGAATGAGATTGGTTCTGATATCTAGTTCAGGGGCTAGGCAAAGCAGTCTACTATTGATTGGTAGAGGTTTACCAGATTTCAAGTGCAATATCTCGTCTGGGAATGATTCTGCCTGGATCTGTCGGAGGGCTGTGAGCTCAGCTTCTATATAGTCTTCTGCAGTTTCAATGGAGGGAGAGCTTTCTGCTGATGGTTGTATAAGAGCTTTTAAGTAGTCTGTGAAGGTGCAAAATTTATGAGGATCTGGCAGTGACAGAGCAGAGGTTAACAGTCCACAGAAAGTTGACCTTTTCAGCTCACCGTCTTGACTTATGTGAGCTAATGGTAGCATCTCTGGCCAGCTGTCTGGTCTTTGTCTGTGGAATGCTGGGCCTTGGTTCCATATGCTGTCTTTGTTGAGAACAGAGGGAGACTTTCCTCTTGTAATTGCATCTGCTGGGTTGTCGGATGACTGTACGTAACATCAGGTGTCAGATTCAGTGAAGTCCTGTACTTCTGCCACCCTGGTCCCCACAAAACACCCGCCAGGAAACTGATAAAAGCCAAGTTAGCACTGTGGTGGAATCAGACCACAGTGTGACACTACTGAGTGGTAACGTTAGCTCGGCCTTCAGGACTTTAGCTAGCTGTGCACCTGTGAGTGCTGCACACAGCTCAAGACGAGGGATACTCTGCTGTTTCTTGGAAGCAACACGAGACCTAGCTGTTACAAAGGCCACCTGCACTTTGCCTTGAGGGTTCTCTGTTCTTAAGTAAGCCACAGATCCATATGCCTTCTCTGAGGCATCACAAAAGATGTGCAGTTGCCTAATACTACTAGAGCATTCTTGTTCCTTGCTGCAGTAACATCTGGGCGAACTGATATTCTGCAGATCTTCCAATTGACTCTCCCAGTGTTTTCAAGAGTATAATAGGTTCTCTGGCAGCCTTGGGTCACCCCACTCACTTTGTTTGTCCCACAACCTCTGCACTATCACCTTGGCTCGAGTGGTGAAGGGTACAATATAGCCAAGGGGATCATACTGGCTGGCAAGGATCTGGTAAATGGTTTGTATTGTGGGCACTTCACTGTCTGGTTTGCGTTGTTTGTAAGAGAGGGTATCTGATTGGCAATTCCGTTGCAGGCCAAGTGTTGATTCCTGAGCTTCTTGGTGGCCTTCGCTGAGCCAGAGGATGCTACTCTGAGACTGAATGTCAACTGGCAGATGGCTGATAACTGAAGGGTCATTGCTAACCCACTGTCCTAGCTCAAAGCCACCAGATGCTAGAAGGCTTCAGAGTTTGTCTACAAGATTCTTGGCCATGTCACGGGAAGCAAAGCTCTGGAGGCAATTGTCCACATAGAATGATTTCTCCACTGAAACTTGTGTGTGCTCTCCTTGCTGGCTGTGATCTAGAACGTGCTTCTGTAAAGCAAACAAGGCGCAACATGGAATGCAAGTGGTCCCGAAAGGCAGTACCTGCCATTCATAGACATCTGGGATTCTGTCTCTTTGCATGTCTCTCCAGATGTATCTCAGCAGAGGTTTATCTTGTGGCAAGAGGCGTACCTGATGGAACATGCCGCGGATGTCACTACTGATGGCAACAGAGTGCTACCGGAAACGCAGAAGGACTGCCAGGAGAGATGGACCAAGTGTTGGACCAGGTAACAGTAGCTCGTTCAGGTTGTGCCCTTGATATGAGAATGAACGGTTAAAGACCACCCTGTTCTTCCCATTATGCTGCACCATGTGGTACAGGATGTACCAGGCTTCCTTTGTTCTCTCCACTTGCTCCTGACTAAGTTTGACAACATACCCAGCTTGCACTAGCTTGGCCAGCTCCGCTTTGTATGCTGCAGCTAGAACAGGGTCCCTTTCTAGCCATTTCTCGATTCCTCTCAACTGTGGCAGGACAGCTTCCTTTGGTGCACAGAGGCGAGGCATGTTCTTGACACGGAGCAGAGGAGTAGCGTATCGCTGGACACCATTAACATCCACTCTCAATGTGTTTTCTTGCAGAAGCTGAATGGACTCTTTGTCTTGGCGTGACCTGGTGATCACCTTTTCACTCTGGTAGGGTAGAACATCCATTTGCCACAGTCTCTCCACATTTGCATAAAGGTCATTGACAGGCCGCAGCGAGGTGAAGATGCATTGATCAGGGGAAAGATGACTGCTCAATTCTTCAGTTGGACCCTGCAGTGTCCATCCCAGACGTGTTATTACTGCTGCTGGCCCACCATGAGCTGCACTTGGCTGAGATGGCTTGACCTGGTCATTGACATCATGTAATACCATAAGGTGCTTCTTGTTGCAGGTTGGGCAGAGAGTCTTTAGTGTGCAGTTAGCTGCTTGATGTCCACAACCACAAGGCCAGCATCGGTTATTTGTCTTTATCCAGTCTATCTTCAGGTCTTTGCTAAGAAGCTTGAAGTTGTCACAGCCATTCAGATAGTGTTTATTATTGTCACAGTATGGACAATAAGCTCTCACCTTCTCTTCTCTGACTAATTGAGACATGTCTGTAGCAATCCACACATCCAGCTCGAAGGACCATGAAAAAACTGCTGACTACTCTTGTCTAACTCAGGTTCGGATTCATTGAACGGCTACAGGGTGTCCGTAACATTAGGTCTCACACCAGGAATGTACTTTATTATTTAAATGAATAAATACACATTAACAAATCTTTATAGCAGTACTTGAATACTCATAAGTAACAGCATTGTAAATTATATAAATATAATATAGATACAAATACGACTCAAAGTTGTGTCTAGCTCACGTGCCTAACTCGTCAGGTGAACAAGCCCGAACATGTTCCCCGAGATGTGTTTCAAGTCTATGTATTATAGCCTAATATGCAATATAACATTAAATATTCTATAAAATAAAAAAACACAGGAGAATTATAACATTTTGTCTACAAGAAAATGTGCAAATATAATAAACAATGTAAACATTTAGGCGGAATGCCACTGTAGCAGTCATTAACCTCTCTCGTTAATTTATCATACAATGAATTATGTAAATGTATTTACGATTAGTTGCACGCACACATATATCCACACAATCCTTAAACGGGCCAGTCCTAACTTATTTTACTATGAAATATTGACTATAAACACATCTACATATCCAGCCTTCATACTGTCTTGGTTCTCACTCTGCGAAACGTTTTGGAACAGTCCAAATCACGAACACAGGCGGGTGGGTTCGGAAGAGTTCACTTTCGAGGGGTGGCCTTTCTTACAATATCAGTATTTTATTCTCGAGTTGTGTATTCTGAGTTGTGTTGCAGTAAAAAGCGTCAGTAGCTCACAGAGTGCAACCATTTGACCTCTGTGCACATAAAATAATGGCGCCCCCATAGTGTAAAAAACGATGTTGATTTTTTTTTTTTAAATACATCTTTCGTGGGTTTTCTATTAGATATTTCAATAAGAGACATAATTTATGTTATATTAAGCTATACATGTCTTAATACATGGGGATCCCTTTAATTCCATTTGCATTTCTGATCATATACCTGTTATTTTCAGTGTAAATGTACAGAATGAAATGAGCGTGAGTCAGTCCGCTTATGTTTGTTCTCGTGCAATTACTCCATCTGCACAACAGGCTTTTGGCAAGATCTGTAGTACCTTTTCTGGTGTATCATGGTTAGCGTCTGCACCTCTCATGGCTGATCCATATGAGTTACTTACTGTTTTAACTCTTGTTTGCTCTGAAGTCTTGGGCTCTGTTGCTCCTTAAAAGATTCAAGCATCGTAAAACATATCATCAGCCTTGGTTTAATGAACATACTCGTGTTCTTAGACAGTGTAGAAAGGCAGAACGGGCTTTGAAGAAAAATAAACTTCTGATCTCTCATCAGATTTTATGAGATTCACTTCTTAGGTATCAGAAAGCTGTTAAGGATGCTAAAGCAGCCTATTTTTCAAATATTGTATCGCAGCACTCAAACTTACCAAAATTTCTGTTTCAAAGCATTAACAGATTGCTTAATCCAAATGCTGTCACGATTCCTCCATCTGCACAGTGTTGTGAGAAGTTTTTAAGTGTTTGCTCTGGAAAAACTAAAATATTAGGTCCAGGTTTCGTGAGTTAGATGGAAAGGTAGGAGATGACTCTATTAATGTCAACACTTTTGACGAGTCAACAGATTTTGATTATCTGGTTTCATCTATTGGTATAGGTCATATTATTGCTTAATTGAAACGTTCAGCTACCAGTTGGAGTATTTTGCCCTCAGGTTTCCTTGGTGCGACAGCTGAATTTATTTGGCCAAGTATTAGATCTATACTACTGTGCAAAGGCAAAAGACCGTAACTTCTTTTAACTTTTTAACCAACTTTTTATCAAAAATTATTTATTGATATTTTTGGGACATTCAAGACATCGTTTACCATGTGTATAAGTATCTTGAGTCAATTTCGTAGTTTTTCTGAGAAAATAATGGGTCGTCTCAACTGTAACTTCAAAAAGCCCCAGAGTAACCACAGCAGAACACCGTATAACACCAGTTACCACTCTTTCACTTTGTTTGGAATGCTCAAGTTGAATTACGGCATTCTGACTTTGTTTTGCCGCGCGTCAATATGAAGTTACGGTGCCGGTTTGGAGTTATATGGTGTTCTGCCTTTGTTTTACTGTCCATTAAAGTCTGCCGCATTTTAATTATGGTGTAGACAAACTAATTAGATCGCTATTTACTAAACGGCTCTATAAATTAGATAGATCGCGATTTACTAAACAGCTCCATATAACAAAGCACTGTAAAGACTAGGTAGGCCTACCTTGCCAACAAAACATAATCGTGAATAACCTTTAAAGATTTTTCTTTTTGTTGTGCAGATTGTTCATCAGGCTGTCACTTCAAGTTGGATGTGTGTGGACTCGAATGTTGTAGCTAGCACGATCAATCATAAAATCAGTAGCCTACTAACAGTTCGCAAATAAATCCATATCCTACCTTTTCTTGTAACCCGATAATATCAATCCATGGTGATGAACGTCTTTGGAGAGGTTTAATCCACAATTATTCTGAGCATTATTCCCATTTGTCTGCGTTCACATCAATCCACAAGTCGTTCTTTTAGGTTAGTCAATATAAAAGCAATTATGCTATGTCGAGCATTATTTTATGTTACTGAGCATAGCAAATGAATTGGTATCCACGGTATCCACTCATGTTTAACTTTTAGTCTGCTTGTTGCGATAAAAAAAATAAAATACATAAAAAAACCCCTTAATACATTCACATTACTATATGCAATATCCTATATGAGACAGCCCATGATCACTAGATTTTATACAGGTGTTAATATAATGAATTTGTAAATGGTTATCAGCAACCAAATATTAATAATGTGGAAGTTACTGCCTTTTGCCTTTGTGTGACTTCTCATGTTTTGCACACAATGCAAAGGCAGAGTACATTAACTTCAAAATAGAGGCAAAAATCAAGTTTGAGCTCACAATTTTCATTACTAAAAACATCTAATTGTTAAATTTCGAGTGTCCTGCCGATAAGACCAAGATGGTGGCACGTACACATCGCGAGGCTCAGCGTCTCTCCAGTTTTTGCAATTTTGCAGTATTTTTTATTTTTGCAGTAGTTTCAATACACAGACTGGAGTATGTTTGCTTCTCAGGCTGCCTGTGGCTCTCACACGGACATCGACATCTATACCTCCCCTGTACTGACTTACATCAACACCACCATTGACAGTGTTACATCAGAAAAACAGATAACAACATACCCTAATCAATAGCCATGGATGAACAAGGAGGTGCCGACTTCTGCTGAAAGCCCGGAACACTGCCTTCAGGTCAGATGACGCTCAGGCCTACAGTAAATCCAGGGCTAACCTGAAAAGGTGCATCAAAAATGCCAAGTACTGCTACAAGCTGAAGGTAGAGGAACACTTTTCCAACTCTGACCCCCGACGCATGTGGCAGGGCATCCAGGTCATCAGTGACTACAAGTCAAGTAAACTCCACTCCAACGGTCACGGACGTCTCCTTCCTTAACGAGCTAAATAACTTTTATGCTTGCTTCACCATGACAGCAAGGAGATGGCCACCAAACCACACACTCAGCAGATCACCAACCTCTCAAAACTCACCTCCACAGATGTCCACACTGCATTGAGCCGGATCAACGCACACAAGGCTGCCGGCCCGGACGGCATTCCTGGACGTTTGCTTAGGGCATGTGCAGAGCAGCTTGCAGGGGTCTTCACAGACATTTTCAACCTGTCCCTCACCCAAGCAACTGTGCCAACATGTTTTTAAGTCCACATCCATTGTGCCAGTACCGAAACACTCCTCCCCAATGTGCCTTAGTGATTATTGGTGTTTTGGTCCTGTCTAGTCTAGGTGACTAGTCCTGACTAGTGATGTAGTCCTATATATTATAGACTGCCTCCCACCCACACTGGACCCACATCAATTTGCCTACCGCAGAAATAGGAGCACAGAGGATGCAGTATGCACAGTGCTGCACTCTGCACTCACACACCTGGACAATAATAACACATATGTTAGGATGTTGTTTGTTGACTTCAGCTCAGCATTTAACATTGTCATTCCCTCCAAGCTGACCACAAAACTTGGAGACCTGGACATTAATACCTCCCTCTGCAACTGGATCATGGACTTTCTGACCAACAGACCTCAGCATGTCAGGTCAGGCCACACCCACTCCACCACCATCACACTTAACACCGGCGTACCACAGGGCTGTGTGCTGAGTCCATTCCTCTACTCCCTCTACACCCACGGCTGCAAGCCTGTGCATGGATCCAACTCCATCATTAAGTTTGCAGACGACACCATGGTGATTTGGCCTCATCAGTGACAACGATGAGACTGCCTACAGGGAAAAGGTACAGCACCTGGCCACATGGTGTGCTGACAATAACCTGCTCCTTAACACCAGTAAGACAAAGGAGCTCATTTGTGGACTTCAGGAAGAAGAAAGGAAAGCACGCATGACCCCATCCACATTAACGGGATGGTTGTTGAACGTGTCTCCAGCTTCAAGTTCCTGGGAACCACCATCACGGAGGACCTGTCCTGGACCACAGACACTTCCAGCCTGGTCAAGAAGGCTTACCAGCGCCTCTTCTTCCTCAGAACACTGAAGAAGAACCAACTGTCTTCAGCCATAGTGGTAAACTTTTTACTGGTGTGCGATCGAGAGCATCCTGACCAGTTGTATTACAGTCTGGTATGAGAACTGCTCAGTTGCTGACCGCAAGGCACTGCAGAGGGTGGTGAAAACTGCCCAACGCATCAGGGACAATACTTCCTGCTATTGAGGACATCCAGAGGAAACGCTGTCTACGTCGAGCTCACAGCATTCTTAAGGACTCCTCTCACCCTGACCATGGACTGTTTAACCTCCTTCCCTCCGGGAGGCGCTTCAGGAGCCTCCGGACAAGGACCAGCAGATCCAGGAACAGCTTTTTCCCTACAGCTGTCTCCTTGCTGAACTCTGCCCTCTGACACCCCCCCCCACACCATACACACAGACTCCTGCCCCCACTTCATCACTACATCTGACCGATTTATTTATTTATTTACAACAAGCAAAAAAAACTCCAAACTTCCTATTACTTGCACTACTGTCTGTTCATCCAGAAACACTGAATAATCAATTTGCACACGCAATATTTTCTATGCACTTTACTGACCATTGCAATAGTGTAATTATGTTCACATGTTCATAGTTCTGCCTATAGTGTACATACTGTACACTTTGTATAGTATGTTCATAGTACACCTATCTGTATATCATGCTGATAGTATTTAAAATCTGTAAAATATGGCCATAATCCTTATCTGTATAGTTATTGTACATATTGTAGACCTTGTATATTCTGTACTTACTGCTTATTGCACTTCTGGTTAGATGCTAACTACATTTTGTTGCCTTGTACCTTACATGTACAGTGACAATAAAGTTTAATCTAATCTAATCTAATCTAATGTGACTGTATAGTTTAATCTAATCTAATCTAATCTAATTTACTGGAAGCGATTGAAACAAAAAATGAAATCTGGGAGGTCTTTTGCCTTTGTAGGACAGTATTGTGAACTGTAGCCTCTCCACAGGTATTTTTTTCATTATGTCTTAAGCAAGCGGTCGTTCACACCATAGGAAAGAAAAATCAAAAGTGAGATTTCTTTAACATCTCAAATATTTATCCTAGACAGAAATTAGGTTAATTTAAGATCGAATGGAGATTTTTGCTTGAGTCTCCTGCTTCTCAAACTTGTCTTCTGAGACAAAAGCTCTAACAATCTCACTATGGTCTCCTTTAAAGCTTTAAAAGAGATCTCAACAACATCAAAAGTTTCTCCAAAGTTTCAAACAAGATCTCAACAGCATCACACACCATGCTCAGATATTTATTCTAAGCCAAAGACTCTGGATCTCACATTTTTTTCTCTTGCGTTCAAGGATCGGCGACAGCCCCAGATTATTGTTGTTTCACTTTCATAGCGCGTTAAACATCACACTCTGGACAAACTGTGCAATCAGTAGAAAGATTAAAGACTCTAGTTTCGATATTTGACCACTTAATAAAAAATTGTTGTTAAAACATGGTTACAGTAACAGTAATTTGGTAATTTATGTCAGGAGTGCAAAATAATAAATCAGTATTATGTCAAATTTTGAATAGAAAATTCACCACGCATTCATATTCAGTCATGTTAGCAGCGGTTTTTATTTGTGTTCACATAGATTCACTGAACAGAGTCAATAAGGGATTATAGTCCAAAGATGCATGTACATGCAGATATATGGATATATTTACTCATGCTTACTTCATATTTCTTCAGACAGAATCATCATTTCTATTCATTTTCCACTGATTTACACGATCTGATGATAAATAGCCTCTCCCAGTGCTGTGTGTGTTTTGTGCAGTGCTCCGTGCTCGCGCTGTGACTCAGCCAAACTCTGATTCGTCCTTCACCTTGTCAATCTTTAGTGTCATAACAAGACAATGTCATCATGTCACATGCTTTCTTCACTCTTCCGCATTGATATCTGACCACAACAACACAGAGAAACCTCTGTACCCACGAAATATCCAAATAATAAACACACGATTATGATAGTAAATGGCTGGTATGTGATTTTCTTGAGATTTGGGGCATGTGTATAACAATATTGAAAAATGTACATCTGAAATGCTAACTTGTGCAGCAATGTAAAAGGCTATAAATAGCATATTTTTACAACAGTAAACGACCAAATTCCACATGAGATCGCAAAAAGGAAGTTATTACAAACACTCGATCGGGTTAAAAGTGAGTTTTGAGTAAAAGTGTACTTATAATTTCATAAATAGCCTGATGTAGCTTGATGCTAACGTTAGATCTAATGCAGCTACATAGCAGGTGCAGTTCTTCTACATAATGAATTTTGACATTATAATTCATGTAAGGTCGTAAGAAAATGATTTGTTGTATTTTTATAGTAAGGCTTTTAATAATAGAGTGGTAAAAGTATACTGGGAATGAAGCGAGGTGTCTTGGTAAACCTTGAAATACTAGAAAAATGGCTAATAATGGCGGAATAAAAACAAAAGAATAATGATAAAAGAATAATGCGGATAATGTCTCATACCTGGCGGAGGTGTGAAAGGCTCGTTTCGTGAGAACAATAGAATCATGAATGGGGGAGTATTCAGAGCAAACCATAAAGAAAAAGCACACAGGATTGTTTACATGAGAGTTTACCGGAGATGACAGGGCCATAAATCAATTTTATTAGCCTTCTCTAAAAAACACACATGACATGGCCTTAGAAAATATTTCATAAAATTCACAGTTTTACAGATTATATTATGAAATTTCAAATGAAGCATTGGTAGACTTGTGGCTTTAGCTGTATTGTGTTTCTAAAGTCATATCCTCAACAACAATTTTTTAAATACATTTTATTTTTGTTTTTATGTTTGAGCTTATATATCTTTATTATAATAACAGTCTGAGTAATTCTGATTCTTGAACAGTAAACTTTGAAGGGTCAGCTTTGTGAACATATGTTGATTATGTATCTAGTCAGAAAGAATCATGAGCAGAAACCTTTTTATTTTGGGTTAGTCATGTCATTTCTGTCTCCATGCCGAAAATGGTGGGTGACTGGTAAGGGGTTAAAGCTTTAGAAGAGATCGCAACAACATCACACACGGTGCTCAGATTTTTCTCCTTACCTAGAGACTCTGATGGTCTCACATTTGTCTTCTCCAAAGTTTTAAACAAGATCTCTACAACATCACCCACTGTGCTCAGATATTTCTCCTTAGCTAAAGACATCACACACTGTGCTCAGATATTTCTCCTTAGCTAAAGAACTCTAGTTCTCTCACATTTATGGTGTACTTAGATTCTTTTTCTCTTTAGCTAAATCTGGGGGTCTCATATTTGTCTCCTGTAATGCTTTTAGAAGAGATCTCAACAAAGTTACAAAGTGTGCATCAAGTCAAGTATTTGAAAGGCACTAAATAAATTGGGAAAATCTTAAATTCAGTTAAAGGCTATATTGAGAGAGAAATTAAGCAGAAATAAGGATTATGTTACTTTTTATAGGACAATGTTTGTGTATTTAGGCACATAATTTGTTGTTGGAAATAGTAATGTACTGGATGCCATAATCAAAACTGATCCACAGAAAATGTAACCCTGGAGCTTTCTTTGCTGAAATGAATAAATGGCTTATGACTCAGTCTTGATTATTAATACATGGAAGAAATGTTTGAGCTCATATTGAGGCATTTGACTTGGTGCACACTTTGTGAAGTTATTGAGATCACTTCTGAAATTTAGAGGAGACAAATATTGAGAGCTCTCGAGTCTTTAGTGTAGGAAAAAAAATCTGAGCACATTGTGTGATGTTGTTGAGACCTCTTCTAAACTTTTAAGGAGACAAATGTGTGAGATTCAGGGTCTTTAGCTAAGGAGAAAAAATCTGAGCACAGTGGGTAAAGTTATTTCCTCTAAAGCTTTAAAGAAGACCTTTGTGAGAGTGTTAGAATTTTTGTCTCAGTAGACAAGTTTGAGAAGTAGGAGACTCGAGCAAAAGTTTCCATTCAATCTTAAGGTAACTTAATTTCTGTCTAGGAGAAATGTTTTTAAATGGTAAAGAGATCTCTATTTTATTTTATTTTTCTCCTCCCGGTTAGCTTAAATGTCATTTATTTACAACATTTCAGTCAAAGACAATACATGCATTGTCATATTTGAAGTTGTTTTATGTAGGCAGTGTTCTATTGTACGGTGATTTAACAGAGAAAACCATAATCTATAACTAAATGCATGCAAACATGCAAAAATGGGCTGTATAAGACACAATTTAATATTAAACAAAGCAAAAAAAAAAAAAAAAAAAAAAAAAAAAACTAAAACAAAAAAAAAAAAAAAAAAAAAAAAAAAAAACTAAGAAACGGTGTTGCTCTTTTACTAAACATCTTGCACTTGTAAGTACTTTCTAATGTGTTGGGAAAATGTGGGTTTACAATGCTGTACATTAAAGATAAATTTAAACATTTAGTCTAGTAACCCTTGATTCTGAAATGTTTAATGCTTTTAAAATGATATTTTTAGTATTAAAAATATTAATAAAAGTTTAACGTTTCTCCTAAAATAAAACTGAAGACTTCTTAAGACAAAACATATCTCAATGAGACATATAAGAGAATCACCCTTAATATTCTGAGCATAGATTAACCTCTGTAAGAGTCATAGCCATGTAGACAGCACATTGACTTGAATACACAACTGCACCTCAGACAACATGGGGTCAAATCCCAGGTAAAGGTACTTTCCTGCTACTGTTCAGTTCTCACCTGTCAAGTTGTTTCCTGTCTCTACTTCTACTGCCCTGACCATTAAAGGTGAAAAACTCCATTGCAATAAATAAGCAACAGCAACCCTCTGAGCAGTAAAACATTTTTATAATGGAGTCTTGAAAGAGATTACAGCAAGACAATAAAGATATCTCCCATGTTTCTTTCCCGTTGTCATTTTGGATTACTTTCTTTCAGAAATTTCTCATGTCTCAGTTGTGTCTACGTTTATTTCTCCTAAGGATTTTTAGGAGAAACATTAGAGACACTGTGGAGATTAAAATGAGACATACATGAGAATCACAACAACAAGTCTCCTGAGGTTAGAAAGAGCAACCACTGAGCAAAGAAATATTCCTATAATAGAGTCGCAATAAAGATTGCAGCAACATAATAAAAATATATTATATATTTCTTCCAACACATTCTCTGTTTTGACTTTTTTTTTTCTCAAATATTTCTCATGTCTCATTTGTGTCTACCACAATTTCTCCTAAAGTATTTTAGGAGAAACATCTGAAATGCTGTTGATATTAAAATGAGAGATATATGATAATCTCATTTTAGTCTCCTGAGCTTAGAGATAGCAACCACTGAGCAATACATACCCCTTCTCAAGAAGTCTGCTTTGTACCCTTTGGATTTCACAAATTATCAGCCAATTTTAAAGCTGCCTTGTATTTCAAAATATTAAAGAAAGTGGATCTCAGCTGAGTTCTTTCTTGGCTGAAAATGATGTGCTAGATGCTTTTCAGTCTGGTTTCACGGCAGGACATAGCACTGTATCAGCTTTATTGCGAGTTTTCAATTATTTGTTAATCATTACAGACTCTGGTAGTCAAGGAGCTTTATTTACTTGACCTTAGTGCAGCTTTTGATTAAATAGATCATGATATCCTTATAAAACCTTTAGAGAATGTTGCGGGTCTGAGAGGGACTGTTTTAAAATAGTTGTCTTTGTATTTGAATGAAAGATCCTTTTCAGTGAGGGTTAGGGAATTCCTCTTCAGTTTCTATTGACTGTGGAGTTCATCAGGGCTCCATTTTGGGGACTATACTGTTTTCACAATTTTTGCTGCCTTGAGGCCTTAAAAAAAATTAAAAATAAAATTTAAAAAAACTATGTCTTATCATCTTTAGGCTGATGATATTCAGATTTATTTACCTATTAGATCTGGAGGACCAACTTCTCACTAATCTTTGTTCTTATGTCTTGAGGATTTGCCAAAAAAAAAAAAAAAAAAAATTTTTTTATTGATTATTATTTTTAAGGGAAACTTTGACTCATGTTCAATATAGGATTTTTATATAAATGTATTGTAATGATGTAGTTATTATTATACTCATTTTGACATTTAGTCAATTTAGAAAGTATAAATTTGTTAAATATTGAGTATTAAAGTCATGTGAGAGATCAGGGCTAAACAAAGAAACTGAAAAGTAAAATGGAAATGAAGGTAAAATTTACTATAGAGAACTTGGTGACGCTTTATTATAATGTTCGTTTGTAAGTCATTTATAATTGATTAGTTAATGATGAACTAATCATTTACAAAACAGTCATAAGCAGTTAATAAGTGATATGCTAACAATTTGTGTATGTTTTGTTAACTGATTTTACAAGTCATTTACAAGTGATTAGTTATCATTTACAAAACATGACTATGCATTCATAGATTAATAAGTGATATGTTAATATTTTTATCTATGTTGTGTAGATTGTTAAAGTTTTAAATAATATTAGATGATGATGAACTAATCATTTACAAAACATGACTATACATTTACAAATGATTACTAAGTAATATGGCTATACATTTACAAATGATTACTAAGTAATATGCTTCAGTACATATTTACTTTTTTCAAGTTATGAACATACTTTCTTATGGTTCTATTTTCAGTTTTAGTAATTTTTTAAGGTAAATGGTTGCAAACAATATATTTTAGCTACATTAAAATAAATTAAAAAAAAACAATGTTGAAAGTTAGTAAAACTAAATTTGTTTATTTAAATGTAGCTAAATAAAAATAAATTGATTGCAACCACTTATCTTAATATTTTTTAGTAAATTCAATTAATCATTTGTTTTAGTATAGTTAAGTTACTAGGTAATATACTATTAATCACTTATAAAGAAGTGAAACGTCAACATTGTACTATTATCTCACAGCGTTCTAAATCATCCACACTGAAAAAAAGTGTTTTATTCATCCAATAGGGTAATAATTCACATCTATATTTTTTTACTCGAATGATGAGTAAAACATTTACAACTGATGAGTAGTTTACACTTTAGATTAGAGGATCCAGAAAGGAATGATGAGTAAAACATTATGCGCTTACACAACAGGTTTTGAATACTTTGTAGTGTGTTACTGCAATGTAAAGGCTGACTGGTGAGGGTGTAGACTGATGTCTTTTTCTGACACATGGAGTAATTTTAATGCTGTGAGATAATAGTAGAATGTTGACATTTTAATGATTTTATAAGTGATTAATAAGATATTGACTAGTAACTTATTAACCATTTACTAAGGATATTATTTCATTGATATGCTGTTTTTTAAGATAACTTATGACAGATTTGTAAATTGTTAGCATATTACTTAATCATTTGTGAACGTATAGTCATGTTTTGTAAAAGATTAGTTAATAATCATCTAATCCACTTGTAAATGATTTATAACTCAATCTACAAAACATAGATAAAAATATTAACATATCACTTATTAATAATTTATGAACACATAGTTATGTTTTGTAAATTATTAGTTCATCATTAACTAATAACTTATATATGCCTGAACGTTAGTACAAAGTGTTATTGGGAACTTTTAATAATTTTGCATGTCCCCAGTCTAAGGATTTAAACCTTTTTTTATGTAATGGCATACAAAGAAAATTGGGTTGTCTGTGTCAAAGAAGTTGTTGTGGGTACATGGGATGGCGATGGCCTGGATGAGTGTGAGATCCTCTGGCCTAAAATGTTCCCCTAGTCCGACCCTGCTTACCAACTATCTGTCACAGTGTCTGGGTTGTGTTCCCTGGGTTACCACTGGATGTCCTCCTTCCCCACGGTGTATGTCACTTCCTGAACTACATTCCCCACGATCCCTGTCTCCTCATTGCAATCAGCTGTCCCTGGTCATTAATCATTGCACTCAGCCAATTCCCCATTAGTATTGTCATTTCCCTGTGTATTTATACCCTGTCTGTTTTAGTATGTGTTACGGAGTCCTTGTATTTATCACGCCACTTCGGAGTTCTGTTCTTGCCCGTTTGTTTTGTGCCTGTTGATTTTTGATTGCCACTTTGGTTTTGACCCCTGCCTGGACTGGATGTGATGTAACGGTTTTCCCTTATTAAAAGACTTACTGCTATTGGATCTACCTGTCCTCTGTTCTTGTGTGTGGATCCTGACAGAAGGACTCCGTCCCACAAAAGATCCAGCGGTATGTTTTTTGAGGTTTCTCCCCCAGCCATCGAGCGGGAGAGAAAGATTGGGTTTGAGGGAACCCTCCTGGTCGTTTTTCGTGGGACCCGGGGAGGTCGCAGAGGAGTGAGTGGTCGAGAGGAGGTCCGGCATCGCTCTCCACCATGGCCCCCCTTTGACCCTGGGCTCGTGAGGGACGGATCGGAGCCGCCGTCTCGCCATTACGGAGGGAGAAGGGGGAGGAAGCACACGTCTGTCGATCCAGAGACAGTTCACGTCACGTCTGCCGAGCCTGTGTCTTCGGACAGGATGGCTGCCGCCGAGTCTGTTCATGTCACATCTGTCGAGCCTGTGTCTTCGGACAAGACGGCTGCTGAAACATTTTTTGGAGTATTTTTCTATGCTGTCCAAAATCCTAGAGATTCCCAAGAGTGTTCATGTCACGTCTGCTGATCCAGAGACTGTTCACGTTACATCTGCTGAGCCAGCGCCACAGTACAAGATGGCCGCCAGACCAGCGCCACTGTACAAGGTGGCCGCCAACCCAGAGCCACTGCACAAGGTGGCTGCTAGCCCAGAGCCACTGCAGAAGATGGTAGCCACAGGTGACTTTCCAGAGTCGAGTCAGGTCCCCGTTGACTTTCCAGAGTCGAGTCAGGTCCCCGTTAACTTTCCAGAGTCGAGTCAGGTCCCCGTTGACTTTCCAGAGTCGAGTCAGGTCCCCGTTGACTTTCCAGAGTCGAGTCAGGTCCCCGTTGACTTTCCAGAGTCGAGTCAGGTCCCCGTTGACTTTCCAGTTGATCCTCCAGAGTCAGGTCAAGTCACTGCTGATCCTCCAGAGTCAGGTCAAGTCACTGCTGATCCTCCAGAGTCAGGTCAAGTCACTACTAACACCCAAAAGTCAAGTAAAACAACAGGTAAACTTCATGAGTAAAGTCAGGTCCCCGTTGATTCCCAGAGTCTAGTCAGGTTACCGTTGATCAGGTCCCGTTGATTTCCCAGAATTTAGTCAGTTCACCGTTGACCGTCCAGAGTCAGGTCAAGTCACCATTAACCTCCCAGAGTTAATTCAAGTCACCATTGATCTTCATGAGCAGAGTCAGGTCACCAATGATCCTCATGAGCAGAGTCAGGTCACCAATGATCCTCATGAGCAGAGTCGAGTCACCAATGATCCTCATGAGCAGAGTCAAGTCACCATTGATCTTCCTGAATCCAGTCTAAACTCTGCGGAACTACCGGAGCCTCTCCACGTCTCAGCCGAACTCTCTGAGTGCTCGACTGATCCTGTCGTGGCCACGGAGGCCACCCTTAACTGTTCATGTTCTTTGTTTCAGACTTGCCTATTCAGACTTGCTCTCATGTATCATCGATCCCACTGTGGTGGTCTTCTGCGCCCGCCCTGGTGGGCTTCTGTCTTGTCCGCACGGCTGTGGTGGTCCTCTGCTCCGCCCTGGGTGGCTTCTGTCTCATCTGCTCGGCTGTGTTGGTCCTCTGCGCCGCCCTGGTGGGCCTCTGTCTCAAACCGCACGGCCACCCTGGTCTCCTTGTGTTGTTGTTTTTTTTTTCTCACTTCCTGTTTTTGTTTCTCTTTATGGACCTGACCCTCCGTCCCTCCCCCTGAGCCTCCACCAGTCCACCTCCCCTCCTGGTCTCCTTGTGTTGTTGTTGTTGTTGTGTTTTTTTTTTTACACTTCCTGTCCCTGACGTCTTGGAGCGTCTGGTAGCCCGCTCCGTAGAGGGGGGGTTTTGTCACAGTGTCTGGTTTGTTGTTCCCTGGGTAACCACTAGATGTCCTCCTTCCCCACGGTGTATGTCACTTCCTGAACTACATTCCCCATGATCCCTGTCTCCTCATTGCATTCAGCTGTCCCTGGTCATTAATCATTGCACTCAGCCAATTCCCCATTAGTATTGTCATTTCCCTGTGTATTTATACCCTGTCTGTTTTAGTATGTGTTACGGAGTCCTTGTATTTATCACGCCACTTCGGAGTTCTGTTCTTGCCCGTTTGTTTTGTGCCTGTTGATTTTTGATTGCCACTTTGGTTTTGACCCCTGCCTGGACTGGATTTGATGTAATGGTTTTCCCTTATTAAAAGACTTACTGCTATTGGATCTACCTGTCCTCTGTTCTTGTGTGTGGATCATGACACTATCTTACTAACTATTAATAAGCAGCAAATTAGGGGTTTATTGGGGGGAAACTCTTAATTAATAGTGAACATGTGTCCCCATTCTAAAGTGTTACCATTTTTATTCAAGTATTTTTGATTGTTTTATCTAGTACATTTAAAACGTAATCAAAAACACTAATATCATTTTAGAGTAGTTTCCAATGTCAATGTAACTCACCATCCTCAGTATAATTACTGTTAATGTAAAATAGGTGGAAAAAACTAAATATTTGTATTCAGCACATTGTCCCCTTGGAATTATATGGTTCTATCTGCATCCTGAGTAGTTTTGAGATATTGAGCTTCAAAGTTTTTTGCATTCTATTCAACCTTATAGATATAACCTTTATATAAATATAATATATATAATATATATATATATATATATATGTCCCAAAATGTACACAACGTTAAAAAAAAATCCATCACATAATGTAAATAAGTCACAGAATAAGAATATGTGAATAACTCACATTTTGACAAAAATGTCAGATAGAACCTTATGATTTCAAGGGGACAACATGTATTGCATGTGTTCAGTCTAATTCTATGATGTGATTTATTTTCCCCTGTAGCCTGAATGATTGTAACTTAACAGATAAAAGCTGTTCAGCTTTGGCTACAGTTCTTGGATCAGATACCAGTCTGAAAGAGCTGAACATAAACAATATAATCTGCAGGATTCAGGAATGAAGCCACTCTGTACTGGACTGAAGAATATAACTTGTAAATTGGAGATACTGAGGTAAGCTGTTTTGACAACAGACAAAATCAGAGAATAAAACTGTATGTAACATAAAGGTATGTGTTGTTTGTTTTTCTATCACTGTATAATAAATAAAATAATAAAATCTCTGTATAATAATGTACTGTTTGAAAAGAGTAAACAAAATTTTTATTAAAGGGAAATATGTGTAATGCTTACGTAAAATCTAATTTTGTCTTAGTGCTATTAACATTAGCTGAAATAATATACCTTGTTGTAAAAGGCATAACCTAGTGACTTTTTTACAAGTTTGCTCTTTTATTTACATTTTAATAGTCTAAATAGTCTCAGATGAATTCACTGATGGGGCAAGTCCAATTTCAGTCAATGTGTTAAAAATCACAGTTTCCAAACTAAAACTAATGGCAACTAGCATTTTCTTTTTTGTTGTAGACCGTCAAATTGCAGGATTAGTGTAGAAAGACTTAAAGGCTTAAAGTTTTCTCTGCTAGAGGGCCTGTATTCAAAATAAACCAAGAAACAGTCGTAATTTGATGACGCCGTGACTGAGTGTGGAATCATGGGAGTTGTCATCTTCATCTCCACAGCCGACACAGTCCGACGGGACTTGGGCATAAATCATGTTCATGGATGAGCTAATGATTTATTAACATAGTAGAATGAAGCAGGGTAAGGCTGAAAGCCGTCAATGCAAAACGAGGCCACTAGGGGTGTAAGAAAATATTGCGATATTTTGTTTGGCGATACTGTATCGATTCTCAAAAATGGAATATATATATCCGGTGTCCGGTGTGAAGAGGGGCTCGTGCGGGGCGGGGCGGGTCGAGGTGGGCGGTAGGGTTGCCGCGAGGCGCAGTTGCAGATTTCTCTCATTTTGTGGGCGTTTGGTACAGTTGGGGCGGTGCTCACATCACGGTTTTGGCAATTCCACGCAGAACATAAATACAAAATGAAAACCTGTGGAATCCAAGTAGAAGGTTCGACATCTGCATTTATTTTATTGTTTTTACAATTTTTTTGTTTTCTTTAGGAATATTGTAAGCATTTTTTTATTGATATTAAGCATGATGATTTTTTTGTTCAGATCAAAATGTTTTGACATTGTATGTCAAAATTGTAAACTTCAAAAACTGTGAACCTTTAAAGCAGGTTGTAATATATATATATATATATATATATATATATATATATATGGTCTTTTTTATAAAATACATTTTATATGTATTATACCCATTTAACTAAAGGATCCTGCAAGCACTTTAATTCCGAACACCCACACCAAATGCAAATGCAGATCCCACTGTGTTTGGGTTAAACAATTTTTATTTACTTATTGCTAAGGTTTGCATATGGTGGTGTGTTCTTACAACAATACAGAACTACCAAATTTTGCTATAAGTTTGATTGCATCATATAATAATTGCTGTTTAATAGTGTTCATCGTCTGTTTGATTACGTCTTGAATTTATTTTTTCTGTACATTTCTGCCATATGTACATAAACTGACAGTTACCACTGATAAGCTACTACTAAATATTGTAGAAACTTAATTTTCTGCTTTGCAACGATTTGTATTGTAAAAAGCGCTATACAAATATACTTGAATTGAATTGTGTTCTTAATGACAGCTTTCCTAAAAATATATCCTATTCCTAAAATAAGAAATATCCCAATATATCGCCTTGCTGACAGTATCGCAATGTATCGCAACATATCGTATCGGAAACCCCTGTATCGTGATACGTATCATATCACCAGATTCCTTGGCAATACACAGCCCTAGAGGCCGCTGAACGAGTGTGAGACAAGGCTCGAAAGTAGCAGAGCTTTTATTATCCCACAGTCGACTGCTTCCACTCCTCCCAGTCGTGAGCATGTGGTGTAAAGCAGCACTGTTTTTATCATACTAGATATATTTGAAAATTCTGTTATAACGCTACTCTGTGTGGTCGTCACTTTTCTACAAAACAAAAACCAGAAAATCGAGGGGGTTATGACGTCATTTGGCAGGCAACACAATGACACTATGGACATGGTCCATGTCACTAGTTAAAATTGCTTATTTCTCTGGATTTAAACATTCTTCGAAAACATTTGGGATACTGTAAGCACAGTCAGCAAAATATATACACACTGTTAAATCTTACATATTTTGCCTTTAAAACGTTTTCCTTGAAACAAACCTGGAAAATAACATACAAATTAACATAATGACTAGAAAATGTTTTCAAAGTCATCTGCTGATTACTCTGTTGCTGTTTCATTTAAAGCAACTCATGCAGCAATAATAATCATGTATTTTGATCATTGATTTTTTCATGTTATTTTCAGGCTCAGTAAGTGTGAGCTAACAAAGAAAAGCTGTCCGGCTTTCGCTTCAGTTCTTAGTTTAGACTCCAGCAGTCTAAAGGATCTTGACCTGAGTAATAATAATCTACAGGATTCAGGAGTGAAGCTCCTCTCCAATGGACTGAAAGAAAACTGGAATCTGGAGAAATTCATGTGAGTTGGTTTCTAACATATCATATCCAGTTTTGCAATTAGATTTCAATTTATTTGCATAAGAAACAAAATAAAATTCACTATTTCCCTCAATTGATTTAATATTGTTCAGGACTTTTCTAGAATAAATGGTTAATCATCTATGTGTTACATTTTCCCTCCCTGTTATAGACTCTCTTACTGTAATGTAAAAGAACAAGGTTATAAAGCTTTGGCTTTAGCTCTGAGATCAAACCCTTCACACCTGATAGAGCTGGATCTCACAGGAAATGATCCTGGACAATCAGGAGTGAAGGAGCTCAGTGATTTACTACAGGATCCAAACTGTAAACTGAAGACACTGAGGTGAGAGAAACCTTTGAAACTCTATGAGAAACTAAAGTTATCCAGACTTTCCCACATTTTCTACAGTGAAACTGTAGCCCTTGACTATAACTTTAATTCTATATACAGGTCCTTCTCAAAATATTAGCATATTGTGAAAAAGTTCATTATTTTCCATAATGTAATGATAAAAATTAAACTTTCATATATTTTAGATTCATTGCACACCAACTGAAATATTTCAGGTCTTTTATTGTTTTAATACTGATGATTTTGGCATACAGCTCATGAAAACCCAAAATTCCTATCTCAAAAAAATTAGCATATAATGAAAAGGTTCTCTAAACGAGCTATTAACCTAATCATCTGAATCAACTTATTAACTCTAAACACCTGCAAAAGATTCCTGAGGCTTTAAAAAACTCCCAGCCCTGGGTTCATTACTCAAAACCGCAATCATGGGTAAGACTGCCGACCTGACTGCTGTCCAGAAGGCCATCATTGACACCCTCAAGCGACAGAGGGTAAGACACAGAAAGAAATTTCTGAACGATAGGCTGTTCCCAGAGTGCTGTATCAAGGCACCTCAGTGGGAAGTCTGTGGGAAGGAAAAAGTGTGGCAAAAAAATGCTGCACAACGAGAAGAGGTGACCAGGACCCTGAGGAAGATTGTGGAGAAGGACCGATTCCAGACCTTGGGGGACCTGTGGAAGCAGTGGACTGAGTCTGGAGTAGAAACATCCAGAGCCACCGTGCACAGGCGTGTGCTTTTGAACCAGAAACAGCGGCAGAAGCACCTGACCTGGGCTACAGAGAAGCAGCACTGGACTGTTGCTCAGTGGTCCAAAGTACTTTTTTCGGATGAAAGCAAATTTTGCATGTCATTTGGAAATCAAGGTGCCAGAGTCTGGAGGAAGACTGGGGAGAAGGAAATGCCAAAATGCCTGAAGTCCAGTGTCAAGTACCCACAGTCCAGTGATGGTCTGGGTTGCCATGTCAGCTGCTGGTGTTGGTCCACTGTGTTTTATCAAGGGCAGGGTCAATGCAGCTAGCTATCAGGAGATTTTTGGAGCACTTCATGCTTCCATCTGCTGAAAAGCTTTATGGAGATGAAGATTTCGTTTTTCAGCACGACCTGGCACCTGCTCACAGTGCCAAAACCACTGGTAATGGTTTACTGACCATGGTATTATTGTGCTCAATTGGCCTGCCAACTCTCCTGACCTGAACCCCATAGAGAATCTGTGGGATATTGTGAAGAGAAAGTTGAGAGACGCAAGACCCAACACTCTGGATGAGCTTAAGGCCGCTATCGAAGCATCCGGGGCCTCCATAACACCTCAGCAGTGCCACAGGCTGATTGCCTCCATGCCACGCCGCATTGAAGCAGTCATTTCTGCAAAAGGTTTCACCTCAGCAGTGCCACAGGCTGATTGCCTCCATGCCACGCCAGGTTGACTTTTTTTGTATTAAAACACACTTTTTTTATTGGTTGGATGAAATATGCTAATTTTTTGAGGTAGGAATTTTGGGTTTTCTTGAGCTGTATGGGCAAATCATCATCAGTATTAAAACAAATAAAAGACCTGAAATATTTCAGTTGGTGTGCAATGAATCTGAAATATATGAAAGTTTAATTTTTATCATTACATTATGGAAAATAATGAAGTTTTTCACAATATGCTAATTTTTTGAGAAGGACCTGTACTAATAATGAACTTTTTCACAAATAAGAGCAGGTGCAAAAAATATTATTTTATTTAAACATATCTTCTGATTACTGTAGGTTTTTGAAAAGTCCTTCTGCAGAGGAAGTGTGTGCATATCTCACTGAAGTTCTGGGTACAAGTCCATTATTACTGAATGAACTTGATCTGAGTGAAGATAAACTAAGAGACCTGGATGGGGAGAAGCTCTCTGCACTTTTGATGGACTCTCATAGCAAACTGAATAAAATAAAGTGAGTAAACAAACATCATTATATTTAACTGAAACTAAAACTAAATTCCCCATATTAGCCTAAAAAATAATTAAAATTAACATTTTCCCAACAAAAAATGAATTGGTTCACTCCAAACAGAATCGATATGTTAACATTTCTATTCATGCATTCCGAAACTGGTTTGAGTAGAAACAATACCGGTTAATAATGTTGTTTTTTAATATTTTACTTTGCCTATAATAATAATAATAATAATAATAATAATAATAATAATACTTTTAATAAAGAATAGCATTTTATTTCCTCAAAAAAAAAAAAAACATGAAGAGAGTCTTGATCTGGTATATCTTTCATTTATTTCTCAGCCAATGCAGCATCATATTTTTTAGATTTTGGTCAAAGCACCCTGAAATGCCCCACAAAAAAAAAAAAAAAAAAAACACTTTACATATATTGAAGTATTTTTTCAAGATATTTGAAAGTTTTGCTGCATGTTTAAAAATGCTCCTCGTATAAATTTTGCATTTTGAGAGGAAAAAAAAACATAACATTGCATACATTGCATTTTTACATTCAGAAATAATGTAGGCTAAATACCAGTAAAAGCAAAATGTTTACAAACATTAAACACAGCTAGACCATTTTAGCTTCCCTTCTTTTCCACAACAAATCCTCTAAAGTTAACAGCATTTAGGTTTAGGCAGGCTAAATAAACGTGAAAAGTGAAACTGGAGCCTACTTCTCACATTTGGCACAAATATATAAATGTTTTCATATTCGCAACGTATATGAATACTAAAATAATATTTATTATGTTTTATTATGTATAGGCTTTGCACTTCACTCCCATTATCGACGTAGATCATCGTCGTTCACATAGGCCATATCAGCACAGTGAGGTGGTCACGCTGAACGGCACAGATCGTACTACGGACTATTTAAATTGAGGCAATCTATCTTTTTTATATGATTCTTTAAACATATTTTGATAATGAACACGGTTGCAATGTCAAGTTAGCAAAAATATGTTGTGTGTGTGCATGAGGTGCTGGCACGATCACTGCATTGCACTCCATTAACTGAAGCATTGCAGGTGCATGTGACCTTGAATCCTTGTTCTACTGCACTATCTAATAGTTTGCGCGCACTCAAAGCAAACATCCAGCATCACTACGATGACCCAAGCGAAATTGTTGACACGCGTCAAGTATAAATCAGCCTTCACACAGAGAAAGGGACCAATGGCGGCCAGCCAGGGTTCGTCTTTGGGAGGAAAAATGAGAAGATTATTATTATTATTATTATAATTTTAATTAAATTGTATGTGTGTACTTCTAACATGTTTGGTTAGTAAAATAAATGTAAATTCAAATCAGAGAGTCTTTCGTGTCTGGAATGGATGTATTCTTGAGTCTATTAAGGTAACAATAATATAATAAGGATAACCTTGTTTGAAATGGGTTTGGCTAAAATAAAATTTTGGTTTCGTCTATACTTTCTAGGTACTTGTACTATATTGACTGGGGTTAAAACAGAATTGCATTACTAAAAAGAGACTAAAATACCATTTTCTTTGACTAAAACTAGATTTAAAATGGTCATCAGTTTTTGTCGACTAAAAACTAGACTAGACTAAAAAGAGTATGAACGTGACTAAAAACTAATAAAACTAAAATGACAGCTTACACACAAAGACTAGGGGGGGGGGACTAAGGACTAAAATTAAAACAGGCCGCCAAAAACAACACTAGCAAGTAAACGACAGCGTGCAAAATACATGCATTCAATAGCGGGTAAATTTGACTCACTGGCGCTTATAGGTATAAATGCCACGTTTTTTTTTTTATCTGGTTTATCTAAATAATTGTAAAAAAAATTACATAATTTTAGTAAAAGTCAATGACTGGGAGACTTGAATGTTTTATTTTAAATCTGCTATGTACATTTGAAAAACAGCCATGGGTAAAATTGACCCCTCAGCGGTTCTAGTGTTAAAATAATTAACAGGAACCATGAAACAGATACAATGATAGACAAATAACCAGGGCAAAACATAGGGGTTTGAATACACATGATAATGAGGAAGTGAGGGGGAAAAAATTAAATGAATGTTTATGGAAACTAACAGGGACCGGCCTGGGGCATAAGGGACATAAGCAGTTTGCCTAGGGCGCAAAATGACTAGGGGCACCATAGGAAAGTATTTTGTTTGTTTGTTTTTTTTTGTCGGAAGTGCGCCCTCTTGTGACCATTCTGCGCTCTACATCCATTTATTAAGCAAAATAATGTCCAACAATTAATATAATTTTAGTACTGATCGATCATCAAACTGATTAAAATAATTTTAGAATAAAATAAAACTGAAATCAACAGAAAATCATAAGATTTGACAACATGTCATGTTGGACTAATTTAAACACTTCTAGCTACTGTTCTTTTCCTCCAAAACCATCCTGAAAGAGCTGAACCTGAACAACAGTCGTCTGCTGGATTCAGGAGTCCAAGAGATCTGTGAGGGGACTGAAGAATCCTGTTTGTGAGCTGAAGATACTAAAGTGGGTATATTTCACCATCTTCTACTCTCAACACTCAACATTTGATTATATTATTTCCTGTCCAACTGTCGTATGTGGATTCGGTTGTTCATAAGCGCCAATGAATTCTGAAACTTGAATGAGAAGTGATATGGTAGCAAAGAGGTCATTCAGCACAGGCAGTGTTCCCTCAATTATTATTATTTTTTTGTAAATCATGCTGAAAAGTTATTATATTATATTAGTATTATGAAAAAAATGATATTTTTTATTATGATAAAAAGCAGACATTGTTTCATGATTTCCCTTTTTGAGGTCAATTATTCATTTTTATAATATAATATAATATAAACTGAAGCATTTAAACTGCGATCTGTAAGCTAAATATTTTCAAAAACAATGAAAGTGAATTATTATATATTTATCTAAACACCCCCTATGTAGTAGAGTTTGCACACTACATACAGCTGAATGGTACAGTAACTGTAAATGTCTCTGAATTTTGTTACCATTCTGTGCCCATCCTCCACTTATTTCCACCAATCAAGCCAGTCTTCTTTAAAGGAACATTCCACTATTTTTGAAAATAGGGGTCATTATTCCAACTCCCCTAGAGTTTAAACAGCTGAGTTTTATCATTTTCGAATCCATTCAGCCAATCTCGGGTCTGGCGGTAGCGCTTTTAGCTGCAGCTTATCATAGATCATTGAATCTGATTAGACCGTTTAGCATCTCGCTCAAAAAAATGACCAACGAGTTTCAATATTTTTCCTATTTAAAACTTGACTCTTCTGTAGTTACATCATGGTACTAAAACGGACAGGAAAATGAAAAGTTGTTGAATTTATAGGCTGATATGGCTAGGAACTATACTCTCATTCTGGCGTAATAATCAAGGAACTTTACTGCCGTACCATGGGTACATCAGGCGCAATGATATTACGCAGTGCCTGAAAATTTGAGTCATGCATCTATTGTGGGCGTATGACCATGGCATCGCTGCGATGCTCGCATCTCATCTCTCTCCTCACGGGGAGTCCTCCCTCTTCTCGTCTCCCTCTTCTGTCCTCACTACCCTCGATGGTGGGACAGCTAGGGGATACGCGGACATTCCACGGGGTGGAAAGAGCAGCTATTTGCGGTGCACCTGTGCCACAAAACGCCACCACTCGAAGAAATCATCTGCGTCTCCCATCCATTGCCTGTAAGCTGTCTGTGCCTCTCACTGCCTCCACCCTGCATGGCTATCCTTTAGGTACACCATGCCAAGGTGCTTAAACAAATGCATGAGGGCAGTAGCGAACTGAGGTTAATGCAGGAGCTGCTCACAGCAACTGACTTTGCCCCTAGGCGATGAAAAGTCATGGTGCTGTCCCTCGGGAAGGTGATGTTCACTCTGGTGGTCCAGGAGCGCCATCGCTGGCTCAACCTGGCTGAGATGACAAATGTCAACAAAGTATGCTTTCTCGATGCTTTCCATCTCCCAGGCTGGCCTATTCGGCAACACTATCAAGGACTTTGCCCAGCAGTTCTCGGTAGTACAAAAGCAGACTAAGGCCATCCAGCACATCCAGTTTTTTGCAGCGATCGACCTAAAGGATGCTTACTTTCACATCTCGATTCATCCTCGTCACAGACCGTTCCTATGGTTTGCGTTCGAGGGTTGGGCATGGCAATACAAGATCCTCACCTTTGGGCTCTCCCTGTCCCCCCATGTCTTGACCAAAGTTGTGGAGGGGCACCCTTGCCCCACTATGGGAAGTGGGCATCAGGATCCTCAACTATCTTTGACGACTGGCTCATTTTGGCCCGCCGCTTACGAGAGTAGGTTTGTGCGATCACAGGGACCTAGTGTCAGCACCTCAGTCAGTTGGGTCTCTTCAGGCAGAGAATCTCTTTTCTCGGTATGGAGTTAAACTCTGTTGAGTATGATGGCACGTCTCACCAGAGTTCCTTCAGAGGCAGAGCAGTGGTACCACTGAAACACTTTCAGAGGCTCCTGGGGTATATGTCTCAGCTGCAGTCATTGCCACTCGGATTGCTTCATTGAGACCACTCCAGCACTGGTTACACTCCCCCGGGTCCTGAGATGGGCATGCACCACAGTACACACAATGTCACATCACACCGATGTGACACTGCCTATTCAGCCCCTGGTCGGACCTTGTTTTTCTTCGGGAAGGGTGCCCTTAGAAGAAATATCCCGGCATGACATTGTCACGACAGATGCCTCCAATATGGGCTGGGGCACTACGTGCAACATTCATGCAGTTTCGGGGGTTCTGTACGGGACCTTTGACTGTTTTTGGCACATCAACTGTCCTTGAGTTCCTGGCAGTGCATCTAGCCTTGCAGCAGTTCCGGCTGCTGCTGCTGGACAAGCATGTGTTGGTCTGCATGGACAACACTTCGACTGATTCGTACATCAGCCGACAGGGTGGTATATGATCACGTCACATGTCTCAACTCGCCCGCCATCTCCTCCTCTGGTTGCATGCCATCCACATTCTGGGAAGCTCAATCGTGTAGCCCACATACTCTCACGACAGCTCACGTTCATGGAGAATGACGACTCCATTCCAGTGATGCGAGTGCCTTTTCTTCTCCTAGTAGAGTTCCCCAGTTGGGGGAACCCTGGTCGAGCAGGGCCTCGGCAGTCAGACTTGGCGGAGCAGTCTGACACCAGGCCCAGTACTGGTGTCAGCCCCTGTAGTGGGCTAGGTGTCCACATGGCTTGATTTCCCTACGGGTAATGCCATATGTGTATTTTTCCACTGTAAGGTTTCCCTCTCTGTAAGCCTGTGTCTTCCCTTAACCATCTGGAGTCGATTAACGTGGAGGTAGCTCAGAGCATTGCGTTAACAAGCGCAAGGTTGGGGGTTCGATTTCCCGGGAACACATGATAGGTAAAAATTGATAGCCTGAATGCACTGTAAGTCGCTTTGGATAAAAGCGTCTGCTAAATGCATAAATTTAATTTAAATTTAATTTAATTTAATTTAATTTAATTTAATTTAATTTAATATGGGAACACATGCATCTTCTCCTGATCACACCGAAAAGAACTTAAATTACACTTTCAATTTTTTGATCATACAGATAAGAGCAACACACATCAATCGGATCTGTAAAAAGGTCTACTTTTATTTGTATACACGCATAATAACAACAAAACTTTGTGCATTTACAATATAAAGAAAACAAACAGGGTGCCCTGTCTGCAGCTTTGGTCTGCGGTGATCTTCATTTAGAACCCCCAAAATGCGTCATTAACATAAACTGTAACTCAGGAAATACCCAACAAAGAGACATGAAAGATATATCCATGGAAAGCTTGACAGTCTACTTATAAACTAAGCTGAAAACAAATATTCCGTGATAATGTAATCCATATGAAAACAACGCGATGTCCCGTCTTTCACATCTCCCTTCATTATATCTAATGCGCCCTCACCCACGCGCTGAGCACGCAAAATCACTACCATGAGGAATTCCACTTTCTCACCAACATTCCATCCTGTCAAAAAATAACCATGAGCAACATTTCTAATTTCCTCAGAAGACATCACCCTCTCAAACAATTAATGGAGAGAAGAATCAAGTTGCTGCTCCTGGAGCAACTCAGAAGGAGAAACAGATATGTTATCAGGCACAGAGAATGGTTTGACTACAGCAGAATCAGACGTTACCCTTGGCTGAGTGGAGGTCATGGAACGAGTTACCGCACATGCAGTAAACACTTCCGGATAATTTTTGTGACTCTCGTCAGAACCTGGAAGAGGAACAGATAAAACCACAGGAGATGAAAAGGTATCAGGCCACACCCTACCCCCTGCCAAATTATTCCCCATGATTATATCCACCCCATCCACAATGATGGACGTACTCCAATCACCACTTCACCACTCACAAGCTCAGATGACGTTACTCTGTGTCAGGGAACAGACATCACATCCAACCCAATTCCTCTAACAAGAACACTAGTACCAGGGTCACTCAAAAATGAAAATGGCAAGACATCCTCCAATATAAAAAGACTCCGAAGCTCCCGTATCTCTTAATATTGTTACTGGAATTTTTTAACTCTGTTCCAATCATCGACACATGTCCATAGGTGATAAAAGGTGCATAATCAAATTTCCCCAAAAGGTTACCCGATTTAGGAAATCCTTCACACAATGAATCAACAGGACTTAACACAGATGCCACAAGAGCAGCGGGGTTTAACGCGAAGAGCCTTCTCCCCTCTACTCTTGGCTTTAAGCACATGGCACTCATTTTTCCAATGGCCTTTACCATGGCAGTAATTACAGATAAGAGACGAATTTCTGGACATACGATCTCCCTTATTTTAAAAAATTTGTCCCCTTTCCGAAACTCAAAACTCTTTTATCTTGTAACACATAATCATCAGCTAATTCAGCAGCTTTAGCAGCTGTATCCGCTTTCTGCTCATTTATATATGTTGCAATACGAGCGGGTACAGAATTCTTAAACTGTTCCAGCACAATCAAGTCAGTCAAACTCCTCAACTGTGGTTACCTCAGATGCCATACACCAGCGATTAAATGCAATACTGAGCTCTCTAGCAAACTCAACATGAGCAACATTAACACCTCTGGACAATGTTCTAAATTTTTGTCTATACGCTTCTGGTACTAACTCGTACGATTTTCAAAACTGCTGCTTTTACGATGTCATAATCGTTACAGTCTGAGACTGGAAGAGAAGCAATAGACTTCCTGAGCCCTGCCAGTAAACACACACTGTAAAAGTAGTGAAAAGTAGTCATCTATTCTGCCTTCTCTTATCATATCCAAGCGATATTTCTGCAGCTCTATATCTGTCTGTTTGATTCTATTTCTCTCACGCTCCATTTCTAATTTTACACACTCCTGTTTCAAGCTGTAACAGTAATAACCTTTCTTGTTCAAAGTTAAAAGGTTAACAGGTGGTTTAATTTGAATAGCAGTAGCTGTATCAGACATTTTCAATTAATATAGCTTGTTCTATCAATTTTGTTTCAAATGTTTCTCTAATTTGTACTCTTTTTAATCTTTTATCTTCAAGTTCGATTTCATAATGATCCGCAATCTTAAATAACTGATCTTTTTGTGAACAATTCAAGTAACGTTTCAGAGGGAGAAATAATAAAATCTTCTACGAGATTAGACATACTTCCTCTAAAATATACGTTACAATGAATATAGTGATTCAAAAATCTCACGTGGTAAGAAAAAAAAAATTCCCTTTCCCTATCTATAGAAAAAAAAAGCAACTACCTAACTAACTCACCCCTAATCTTCGTGTGGTTACTGGCGAGGGGTATTTAAGCACCAACTCCCGCTGGTACAAAAAAGCAACCAGCAGGCTGGCGACTATCTCATACCACGGCCATGCTCCCAAGACAACTTCTCTACTCACGGTCCACCACACAAAAATAACAAAAATTACATTGCCTACTTGTTCCCAAAGGGGACCAAGCAGCTACACCTAACAAGGGAACATCAACAATAATCTCCCCATGATAAGATTTGCAAAATCACTTTCCTCTTAGAAACAGCATAGAACAGCTAACTGACGATACAGCAACATATGTCCTCAAAACAAATAAATTCAACGCGCCATTCCTTCCAAACGACGAAAATAAAGACCTACCAAAATAATAGCGTTAATCAAACAACATTCTTCCGGTTTTATGTTCAGTAAATGAACATGCCAAGTTCATTACAAAATAACCGAACGCAACAAAAATGCTTCTAAATCATGTTGACAAATAACAGGAATTTTTTAAAACAAACAAGCAGACGAGCCTCCATTTGTCACGGCCGGCTCGCAAGCCATGACAAAGAAGGGAATAAAACACGTTGAAGTGGTATGGCAAAAAGGAATAACATTTATTAAAGTAAAAGTAATAAAGTAAGAGAATAAGCCAAAAACGGGAACAAGACAACAACTAAAATGGCACGAGGAGAGCAACCCCGTCACGACTGAAGGGAGCTGCTTTAGTTTGCCGGCATCAGCTCTAACACAGGTGTAAACCATCAGTCATTATGACGTCACTCACTCCAACTCCTCCAACCTACAAAACAAATAACCAAAGGCAACCAAACCCCACACAATATGACCCACACTGGGGTCGTTAACACATTACAGTGACTCACTCCCACTGACTCTTATTCTGCCTGAAAGAATGAAACGGGCCGTGGTGAAGGTGGAGCGATTCGACCAATCAGATTAAAGGAGCGAGTTTCAGTGCCCTGGTTCCCCACAGGTGCGATTAAAATATTGAAGCCATACACCGATTTTGTAAACCTCAAACCGAAAAAGAGAAATCGAGCCAAAAACTAGTTTTCTGTTTGTAAAACTAAACAGAAAAACGAATAAAACGAGCCATTTTTCCATTTCTTGTTATTGCACACATTCTCAAATAGGAAAATAAAATGATCAAAACGTACACGGACCCTCATCAACACTTAAATTCATCAAAGCTGTTCAGATAAAGTAGAATCACCATAGTCTTTATACAGAGCAGTGAACTCAGCACCAGTTTAGGAATTGATTTTTTTCTGGCAGTGACTTTCCCATTCTTATAAAAACATACATTGAACAACACCGGTTTATGGTCCGAAAAGACTACCTCATCAATCATAATGTCCTGAATATGCAAGTTAAAAGGTAAAACAAGATCCAATGTATGGCCCAACTTATGAGTTGGCCCCTTTGACCCACTGTATCAGATCAAAAGAGTCAATCATATTTTACAAACTCTCTGGAAAACCACATCTTGCCCACAGCACATGTGTACATTAAAACTCTCCAATAATTAAAAAAAACTGTCGAATTGTGTAATCAACCTACTCACAAATTTAGAAAATTCATTCATAAAATCCTTATTTGGCTTGGAGGATGATACACAAGAGCCACTAGCACAGGATTAGTCAACATTATCTGAAACGTTTGTAGCTCAAAGCTATTATAAATTTTCAGATATCATCTTTAAAAATAGACATATTTTGTCCAGTTAACCTAGGAGAAATTATAATAGGAGTAACCCAATGGTAAAAGGTCAGCCAACGGGAGTAAGATCTCCTACCTTTAACCAAGTTTTCCAGTTTATGTGTTCATAATAAAAATTGAGTATAAAAGTTTTGTTTCCCACGAATCGAAGATTGAGTAAAGCCATTTGCATTGTGGCATTTTCTTTTTTGTCATTTGCCACTCGAAGCAGACAGAGCAAAGATTCTGCAGCTCAATGCCTCTCGGACAGACGCGTGACCATCCCGATTTTCTCACAAAGGCCAACGCCATCAGAAGTATCGGGTGAATCCAGCCACACACGCACGATTGTTCCTAATAAACTGTTTAACTGCATTTGCAAGTGAATTTCAAGTTATTTTGTGGGATAATTAAAATATATTCTAATAAACTACAAACATAAAAATATATACATTTATTTTGTCCTCACATTCTTCTTGTAACTATTGCCTCTCAGTCGCACACCTGTCTGAAAGGCTCATTATGCAGCTCATTATGTAGGCCTTTGTCTTCTAAGGTGTAAATCACACTAATATTCATGGTCAATCACGCCTACTTGCATATGCCCATTAGAAACAAAAAGTGTCTTGATTTTCACATCATTTTGAAGCAAAAATTCTAGGCTACAAGCTCCAGGTTTTGTGAACAAATGTTCTGTATGTGTTTTACGACCTTATTTCAGTGACTTCAAAATTTTAGTTCTTCTCTAACTTTCTCAAAAACACAATCATGTACATACACGCTATTTACATATTATTGTAGCCCAGTTTGTACTGAATATAGTGTTTTCAGACTTTAGCCATGTATATGTTTATAAGCAACTGAAAACAGCACAAAAGTCAGGACATGTCAAAACTTCTCCAGGCCCCTTAGACTTCAGAGGGTTAACAGACCCGTTCTGGCAGTCTCTCTTGGCAGTTGTTCCATCCCTACTCTAAGGTAGGACCTTCCTCAGAGACACATTCCATATGTAGTACTGAACCCTGGGTCAGTCATACTAGTATCTCAACATGTCACCTCCCTATGGGTAGGATGTGGTCTCCGTAGTGACCTTTTCCTGAAGGCTCACTTCCCCATCGTTCTGCCAGGCTTAAAGAACAAACAGGGAAGATTTAAAGCAATCTTTCACTGAAGGTTGAAATCCCTTCCAAAAAACTTTTTTTTTTCTGGACGGGACAGCAGTATGGCCTTCTCACAAGGGCTGGGCGATATATCTAAAGATATGATCAGGTGGTATGGAAGCCCAGGTTTCTTTGACAGTGGCCTTTCAGCTCATCTGCATTTTTTGGTCTCTTGTTTCTAATCTTCCTCTTGACAATACCCCATAGATTCTCTCTGGGGTTCAGGTCTAGTGAGTTTGCTGGCCAGTCAAGCACACCAACACCATGGTCATTTAACAACCAACTTTTGGTGCTTTTGGCAGTGTGAGCAGGTGCCAAATCCTGCTGGAAAATGAAATCAGCATCTTCAAAAAGCTGGTCAGCAGAAGGAAGCATGAAGTGCTCCAAATTTTCTTGGTAAACGGGTGGAATGACTTTGGTTTTCAAAAAACACAATGGAACAATACCAGCAGATGATATTGCACCCCAAATCATTACAGACTGTGGAAACTTAACACTGGACTTTAAGCAACTTGGACTATGAGCTTCTCCACCCTTCCTCCAGACTCTAGGACCTTGGTTTCCAAATGAAATACAAAACTTGCTCTCTCATCTGAAAAGAGGACTTTGGACCACTGGGTAACAGTCCAGTTCTGCTTCTCCATAGCCCAGGTAAGACGCCTCTGACGTTCTCTGTGATTCAGGAGTGGCTTAACAAGAGGAATACGACAACTATAGCCAAATTCCTTGACACGTCTGTGTGCCTTGACCCCAGCCTCAGTCCATTCCTTATAAAGTTCACTCAAATTCTTGAATTGATTTTGCTTGATAATCCTCATTAAATAAATTCAATGCACACATACTGAAGTAGTTTAAGATTTTTTGGCTCACATTTAACAAAAACCTACCAATTCACAACAAATTCATCTCAACAAATTTGATTATGGTGACATGCCAATCAGCTAATTAACTCAAAACACCTCCAAAGGTTTCCTGAGCCTTCAAAATGGTCTCTCAGTTTGGTTCACTAGGCTACACAATCATTGGGAAGACTGCTGATCTGACAGTTGTCCAGAAGACAGTCATTGACACCCTTCACAAGGAGGGTAAGCCACAAACATTCATTGCCAAAGAAGCTGGCTGTTCACAGACGTGTCAAGGAATTTGGCACCAGTCACCAAGGTATTGGTGTGCTTGCCTGGCCAGCAAACTCACTAGACCTGAACCCCATATAAAAATCTATGGGGTTTTGTCAAAAGGAAAATGAGAAACGAGACCAAAAAAATGCAGAAGAGCTGAAGGCCACTGTCAAAGAAACCTGGGCTTCCATACCACCTCAGCAGTGCCACAAACTGATCACCTCCATGCCACGCCAAATTGAGGCAGTAATTAAAGCAAAAGGAGCCCCTACCACGTATTGAGTACGTGTACAGTAAATGAACATACTTTTCCAGAAGGCCACAATTCACTAAAAATGTTTTTTTTTTTTAAAAACATGAAGTATTCTAATTTGTTCCGATTGTGATTTGGTGTTTTTTTTGTTAAATGTAAGCCTAATTGCAATGAAAAGAACCAAAGACTTAAACTACTTCAGTATGTGTGTTTTTGGATTTATTTAATACACGAGTTTCACAGTTTCAGTTGAATTACTCAAATAAACTTTTCCACGACATTCTAATTTATTGAGATGCATATTGTGACTACAAATAAACAGAAATGGTTTATTTATAAAACTAGTAAAACATTGATGCTTTTGGATTTAAATCTTTCAATAAACAACAAAAGATTCAAACAAATGGGCGCTTTTATCACGTTCATTTTGTGACTGCCCTAGCTCCAGTGATTTATTTTTGATTAGATTTCTGATAACTTCTTGTGATGAGGTTCGACACAGTATTCTCAGGAAGGAAGAAGACAGGGGTCGGCTTGTGGCTGGGACGCTCGTTTTTTATTGTTCCAAAATAAATAAATAAATAAACAATCCTGCGCAACAAGCGCCAACAGTGTGCCCGTTGCACAACAAAATCCAAATAACTCAGACTTCTGGTCGTTGTCACTCCCCAGCACCAACACGAGGTCCCAGCCCCGTCTCCCCCTCTCTCTCTGCCCGTGCTCCGGTTTATATCCGGACTCTCCACGGCAATTACTGAAATCAAACACAGGTGTTCGTTATTTGCACTTGACCCACTTACGCCTCGCTCTGCTCCCTCGTCTCTCTCCCGTTACAGACTCGGCAAAACCACGCCCCCCTCGCCACACGGTTTTTTGTTGGTAAAATAATGGGGTTGCATGACATTGTTCCAGAGAGGCACGTAAAGGGCGCAGCAGAGCTTCCCCACGGTAGAAACACAGCATAATTTTTGGGCTCGGTGCTACAGGTCCGAGGCTATTAGCCCACCCGGCCCGCTAAAAGCACTGGTTTGTACAGGAGTTTCTTCTGCTCATCAAGCCTGCATTTATTTGATCAAAAATACAGGAAAAAAATTTAATATTATGAAATATTATTGTGATGTAAAATACCGTTTTTCTATTTTAATATAAATTAAAATGTAATTTATTCCTGTGATAATAAAGCTGAATTTTCAGCATCATAACTCCAGTCTTCAGTGTCACATGATCCTTGAGATTCAGAAATCATTCTAATATGATGATTTATTATCAGTGATGAAACTGTTCTGCTGCTTAATTTTTTTTTGTGTGATGTTTTTTTTTTTTTTTGTTTTATTTGTTGAATGTTAAGAAGAAGAGCATTTATTTAAAATAGAAACCTTTTCTAACAATATACACTACAGTTCAAAAGTTTGGGGTCAGTAAATTTTTATTCTTTATTTTTTTGAAAGAAATGTAAACTTTTATTCAGCAAGGATGTGTTAAATTGTTAAGAAGTGATAGCAAATATTTTTTATTGTTAGAAAAGATTTCCATTTTGAATAAATGCTGTTCTTTTTAACTTTTTATTCATCAAAGAATCCTGAAAAAAAGTATCGCAGTTTACAAAAATATATTTGGCAGCACAACTGTTGCCAAGATTGATAATTCTAATAATAAATCTGCATGTTAGAATGATTTCTCAAGGATCATGTGACACTTTTATACTGGGAGTAATGGCTGATGGAAATTCAGCTTTGCATCACAGAAATAAATTTTATTTTTAAATGATATTTCTTTTATATTGTAATAACATTTTGCAAGATTACTGTTGTGTTTTTTTTTTTTTTTTTAGGGGTTTTTTTTTTTTTTTTTTTTATTTATCAAATAAATGCAGCATTGATGAGCATAAGACTTTAAAAAAAAAAAAAAAAACATTACATGTCTTAATGATCCCAAACGTTTGACCGGTAGTTTGTGTGTATATGTGTGTGTGTGTGTGTGTGTGTGTGTGTATACATACACACATACATACATACACACATACATACACACACATACATACACACACACACACACACACACACACACACATATACACACACACACACACACACACACACACACACACACACACACACACACACGATTCTAAAGAAAAAAAAAGATTAGAAATCTATTCAAAATACCATAATTTACTAGTTACTAAAGTCTTTTTAAAAATATATATTCATTTGGAGAAAAAAAAAGATGGAGTCAGTGTCTCAATTCATAAAAGACATGTTTCTCAATTAGAGTCTTCTGACTGAACGATTCAATGACAAATATTTTTTTGAATGAACAATGAGAAATACTTTTTTTAAACGGGCAGTTTGAAGAGGATATTGCATTACAATACATACACGTGTTAAGATACTTTAATTTTGATCGCTACTGTAGAAAGAAACTTTCATCCCCAGTACTTCTGTTATCTAAATGTCTGTAACACAGAAATGATGTGTGGCTGAAAAGACTGTTTGTGTTGCTCTTTTTTTGGATCAGCTGCAGCATGAATGATTCATTAACATGGGCAGCAACAAAAACATGCTTCTCAAGTTCCACTGACACTCGCGATGTGAAACAGTCATAACAGACATAGCTGAATCAGAAATAAGTACTAGTGTGTGTTTGGTTTTTGATTTGAGTTTTTAATCTTTTAATGTTGCAGCTCTTATGTAGTGGGTGTTTGAATTGAGATCGCCATCTTTAAACGATTAATCTTGCAGCAGTTGGATCTCGTAAGACACATCGGATTTCGTCACATCCCTAATATATTCACACTCACTAGCCACTTTATTAGGTACACCTTGCTAGTACTGGGTTGGACCCGCTTTTGCCTTCGGAACTGCCTTAATTCTTCATGGCATAGATTAAACAAGGTGTTGGAAAAATTCCTCAGAGATATGGGTCCATATTGACATGATAGCATTACGCAGTTGCTGCAGATTTTGTTGGCTACACATCCATGATGCAAATCTCCCGTTCCACCACATCCCAAAGCTGTTCTATTGGATTGAGATCTGGTGACTGTGGAGGCCATTCGAGTAAAGTGAACTCATTATTATGATTTGAGCTTTGTGACATGGTGCATTATCATGCTGGAAGTAGCCATCAGAAGATGGGTACACTATAGTCATAAAGGGATGGACATGGTCAGCAACAATTCTCAGGTAGGCTGTGGTGTTTAAATGATTAGTACTCCGTTGGTACTAATGGGCCCAAAGTGTGCCAAGAAAATATCCCCCACACTATTACACCACCACCAGCAGACTGAACCGTTGAGACAAGGCAGGATGGATCCATGCTTTAATGTTCTTTATGCCAAATTCTGACCCTACCATCATGAATGTCGCAGCAGAAATCGAGACACATCAGACCAGGCAACGTTTTTCCAATCTTATATTGTCCAATTTTGGTGAGCCTGTGTGAATTGTAACCTCTGTTTCCTGTTCTTAGCTGACAGAAGCGGCACCTAGTGTGGTCTTCTGCTGCTGTAGCCCATCTGCTTCAGGGTTCAACGTGTCAGACATAGAGAGATGGTATTCTGCAATAATTTGGTTGTAAAGAGGGGTTATTTGAGTAACTGTTGCCTTTCTATCATCTCTAACCAGTCTGCCCATTCTCCTCTGACCTCTGACCTCAGAAGTTAATGGTGTGATACATGTTCATTGTTGATGTAAGTTTAAAATAAGCACCCAGACAGGAACAAGTGTTGGCCCAGATACAGCCCACGTGGATTTCACACGGGCCAGATGTGGGCTGGATCTGGGCCAACACTATGTTGCTGTCTTGGCACTTATTGAAAGTTAACACAGGAAAACTGTTCAGCTCTAGTTTTAGTTCTCAATTCAGACTCCATCAGTTTTAAGGTTCTTGACCTGAGCAATAATCTGCAGGATTCATGAGTGAAGCTGCAAATAGCATAGATTTTTATACTGATTAAGATATTTCTATGATAACTGATTAATGAGCTGAATGTTTTATTTTCATCCATGTACTATTTTAGAGTAGTAAAAAAATCATTAGTATGCTTAATTTTTTTTTTTTTTTGGTCTTCCATCAAACCCTTCACACCTGATAGAGCTGGATCTCACAGGAAATGATCCTGGACCATCAGGAGTGAAGGAGCTCAATGATTTACTACAGGATCCAAACTATCAACTGAAGACACTGAGGTGTGAGACATGATGAAATGGCACAAAATACATAATATGATATGCAGGTGAATTATATTTAAAATGAATTAGTTTATAATTAATGATTCAGTTGACAGAATTAAAACTAAACTTGACCTAATTATGTATGTATGTATGTATTATATATATATATATATATATATTATCTATATATATATATATATCATATATATATATTATTTAGTTGTTCTTGTTGTAAAATTTAGCAATGATTTTCACCTTATTTATTTATTTTTGGGTAGCTGACTACTAGGGTTTTTACAGAGCCCCTAAAGGGACATTTGCAAAAAGACTTCTGCGTTCATAAGAGAAACGTTTCGCATGCTCACAAGATTACGGTTTCGATTGTGTCACTTCTTCTGCCAGCTTACAAAGAAGAAAAGATCATTAAGAGCATGGATGCACATAAATTAGCCTAATTGAGATCTATTTTAAACTTGGTCTTCAATACTAAAACATTGTTTCTGTTCTTGAATTCCGACACAGATAAATCATCACTGAGCGGCATAAGAACTGTTTTGGCTAAATTCCACCTGAACAATACATAATATTCAGGACTGTACATCAGTACATAACTTCTCAAAACTTTTTATCTGTTAAAAAAGCTCATTCCTAATTATTTTTTTTTCTCTATATTTTGTAAATAACTAGGGCTGCACGATTAATCAAATACGATTGTCATGCACATCTTGTCAGTAAAGCCAGTTTCTTTTATTAGTAGTAAATCTCAATCACCTGTTTCAGATGGAGCAGCATTTACTACACAGAGCCGTAATTCTCTGACAAGCTAATAGTAAAAATAAAAGAGAATAGACAATAAAATAAATAACTAAATAAATAATAGCTGTAAAAAAAATGTTTTGAGATGTACAAAATATAGAAGTGACGCAATCGGTACGTGTAACGCATGACCTGGCAAAAGTTTTTTTTTTTTTGCAAATGTCCCTTTAGGGGCTCTGTAGGTTTTAAAGATTTATTTTCTTTCTTTTTTTTTCTTTTTTTTTTTTTTATTAGCCAAGTTTAATTGAGAATTGAATTAAATCCTTCTTCATCTTCTCTTCTGTAGGTTTTGGGTCCTGCTGCAGATGAAGCCTGTCAGTATGTGACTGGAATTGTGGGTAAAAACCCGTTACTCCTGAGAGAGCTGAATCTGAGTGGATGTGAACTAGGAGACACACGAGTGAATCAGATCACTGCTCTACTGCAGGATAAACACTGTAAACTCAACACACTGATGTGAGTATTTTACTTGCTGAATCTGAGTGGATGTGAACTAGGAGACACACGAGAAATGTAACATTGTTTGATGCTATATTTTCATTAACAGGTTTGGATTAACACCATCATTACTGTTCATTAAAGAAGGTTTTGAGATCAGCTGAAGAATGTTTTTTGTGATTGTTTTCTTTCTCTACAGGCTGAATAATAACAGCATTACAGCAGAAGGTTGTGCTGCTCTGACATCAGCATTTAATTCAAATCCTTCAAACCTGATAGAGCTGGATCTGAGTGGAAATAAACTAAGAAAATATGGAATTAAGAAAATCTGTCCTCTGTTGGAAAATACACCGTGCATGCTGGAGAAACTGAAGTGTGTCTTTTCATTTATCTAAAATTCTGAATGATTATACACATTCATACATTTTTAAATATCAAATTTGATTAGAATGACTGATATGAAAAAGCTATGAGGATTTTGGAAGTTGAAGTGATTTTTTTTTTTTTTTAAGTGGATTTTGTAAAATTTGTTTGTAGATCATTTATGACATTAACTTTAAATGTTGTGTGAAATATGTAGAAAAGCAGTTGAAGCATACAGTATGTTATCATTAAGGCTTTAGTTGCATATCATCTATGTGGTGATATTTTTGTCAATATTAAAACAAGCAGTCACATTAGCACACTATATATGGCAATATTATTTTTCTAAATATTATATATATATATATACATTTTTTTTTTAAAAATATATAGGCTTTCAGACTGCAATATCACTGAAGAAGGATATAAAGCTCTGGCATCAGCTCTGAGATCAAACCCTTCACACCTGATAGAGCTGGATCTCACAGGAAATGATCCTGGACAATCAGGAGTGAAGCAGCTCAGTGATTTACTACAGGATGGATGCTGTAAATTAAAGACCATTAAAGCTCTGAAGCTTTCAGATAATTCAAAAATAAGTCACAGACATGGATTTTCATGCATGAAAATTTGATTATAATAGGTTGCAGCAATAATGGAAGTTCCAACAAATATGTTTCACTGATGATTAGCTCCTGTATATTAGTGTGCATCAAAGAAACTGTATTACTTGCAGGTGTTTCCTTGTTAGACAGTCTCAGGCACTTGCACCTGAAATACCTCAGAAACTTGTATGACCAGGAATGTGTTATCATGCCACTTTGTGTAAGGATTATTTTATTCAATCTCTGCACCATATGGAAACTGGCATATTGAGTTTAATCACAATACAAAACAGTCCTTAGATTAAAAAAAAAAAACACCAGAACCGTTTTGTCTGTGAGTTTTGAGGCAAAGTGAAACTAGTGTAATTGAGTGAACTGAGTGTAATTGTACGGCATTACTAGTTGACATGTTTCTGGCATATTTTGTGTTTGTTTTGTACATGCTGTTGTTTTATATTTGATTTAATTTTGGTTTAATTCATTGTTACAAATATTTTAACTTATTACGGTTGTTCTGCTATGTTTCCATCAGAATTAACATTATTATATAAAGGACATAATAAAATTAATGCTAGTTCAATAAAATTGGTTTCTCATTAAACCAGCAAAATATCTGTAATCACACTGGTTTAAGTGAAAGTTTGTAATTTATTAGGTAGCAACACCATTTTAAAATCTATCTGTTAATGGTAACTACCCTGAAATACCTTATCAGTGCACCCCTACACTGGATCCATTGGTATGAAGGGTGCTGCATGGGGGCGTACAATGCATGATGCTCCAATTTAAAATTATCCTCTACCCCTTGTAGGGTTTTTGAAAAGTCCTTCTGCAGAGGAAGCATGTGAGTATCTCACTGAAGTTACTGGGTAAAAGTCCATTATTACTGAAAGAACTGGATCTGAGTGTAAAGATAAATTAGGAGATCTGGATTGGGAGAAGCTCTCTGCTCTTTTTTGATGGACTCTCATAGCAAACTGGAGAAAATGAAGTTGAGTCAAAAATATTTTATACATTCTAACTTCTGTTTATTCATAATAAAGACCGTCAGTCACATGTTTTTGATCAGAAATAAAGGGCCTGTTGATCTGATGTGGTGTTGAATATGTCCTGAATATTAATTAATGCTGTTTTATTCTTGTTTAGGCTGAATAATTGTGAGCTGACAGAGAAAAGCTGTTCGGTTCTAGCTACCGTCTCTCTCCTCCAAAACAGTCCTGAAAGAGATGAACCTGAACAACAGCCGTCTGCTGGACTCAGGAGTCAAAGAGATCTGTGAGGGACTGAGAATCCTGTGTGTGAGCTGAAGATACTCAAGTGAGTAAATTTCACCACTAGAGCTACACTCCACACTACAGCAGTCAATTATTTATTTGATGTTATTATCTAACAGAGGAAAATTGTTCAGCTCATGCTTCAGTGTAACACTTTAGTATAGGGATCAATTCTCACTCTTAACTAGTTGCTTATTAGCATGCATATTATTAATATATTGGCTGTTTATTAGTACTTATAAAGCACATCTTCTGTATGACCAAATTTCACCTCCCTGATCCTACTTACAGTTTTTTTAAACAAGAAGGGTGCATTTCTCACATCACTATTTACATTTGCACAACAGTTAATGCAGGTTCTCAAAACAATTAGTACCAACTGCAAAACCTAGTTGATAACCTGCAAAAGCGTGTCACTTGCTCAAAATGGATAGGTCATTCCTCAAAAGCAAGTATTCATGTTGCACAACGTGTCAGTGTCATCAAGATGAAAAGTCCTGACATCATTGTTTTTGAACAAAGATAATCAAATGGCTTTGTCATGTTTCCATTATGACAGTTTACTCTGTCAATGTTTTCCAAATGCAAAAAAGTCAGATCTTGGTTACACTACCTTGAAAATGCTCAAGACAGCACTATATACTATTGCACAGCCATTTTGAAAAATACAGTAAAGTTACACATTACTGTATTTAGTGAGGTAACCGATTACAAGACATGAATATGTATATTTCACATTTTTACTGCATATGCTCTTTGCTATTCTAATTTGTTCACAGCATTGTGCAAAATAAAAAATACACCCTTTTTACAACATAAACTCCCTTTGGGTAGAGCTGTGCACAACTGTAAACAATATTACAGTACATATTGGAACTGAACATACAACATACATAGTACTGTAATCATTCATGCACATCCAGACGTTCCACTCTGTCTGGCCACATAATTTCATCCACATCACAGCGAATAGCATCTCTTGCAATGCAGCGAGGAAAGTATCTCCTCGAGTGGCGAATCCACCCTCTGCAGGACTCTGCTGTGATGTCATCACATGCCGCATCCATGGCCGCTAGCAGGGCCATTTGTGTATGTGGATGCCGGTCATATACCTTCCACCTCCAGGAAGAGAAAAACTCCTCTATTGGATTTACGAATGGTGAGTAGGGAGGGAGATATGCCACCAGCATCCTATCATGTGCTGCAAACCACTGTCTGACGACATCTGAGTGGTGAAAACGCACATTATCCAAAACAACAACATGCTTGCTCAGATGGTCTCCGGTTAGACCCCTCTCATTCTCAGGGATTATGTCCCTGTAAAGAGTGTCTAAAAAAGCCAGCAGATGTTGTGTGTTGTATGGACCAAGACAAGGGATATGGGTGAGGACACCATTTTCTGAGATGGCTGCACACATAGTAATATTCCCTCCTCGTTGGCCTGGGACATCAATGGTTGCTCTCTGTGCAGCGGTTCCCTGGCCTCCAGCTCCAGTACATGCTTTATTACAGAAGAGGGAGTGAGAAAAACCATAACAACTTTTCCCGTGTAACATAATGCATTTTGGACAACAAAATGTACAGTATGCACTGTGAATACACATTCACAGAACTGCCATGTAAGTGTAGTGCATGACACTGCACAAAGTAAACAGTTTACAGCACTGAACATTAGAATATGCATAGAACACATACATGTTTTACTTATACATACTGGTGACGGAGCTCCTTCACTCTGTCGCTGTTCCGTTCAAATGGCACATTGTACTATTGTTTCATGTGCATTTCATTCCTCCTGAGCAGTCTGTCAATTGTAGTGACTGAAACAGATTCAGTATTCCCAAAGATGTTGTCATCCTCTTTAACAGCACTTTGTATCTCTCTCAACCTTATGGCATTGTTTGCAATCACCATTGCACAAATGGCTTCCTCTTGTTGCGGAGTAAAAAGGGGCCCTCTTCCACCTCTGCAAGGTTGTCTTTGCAATCCTGTGGTGCAGAGTAAAATTACAGTAAATATGGCAAATCTTTACTGTAACACTACTGTACACTACAATACACTAAATGTGTGATGAGTAAAGTTGGTACATCTAAATGTAAAATGTACAGTGACAAGTTTTGTCACCACTGCAAGCTTCATGTATGACATAATGACAGGTAGTGCAGTGCAGATTGTTTAGTGCTGAATTACTGTCCATTTATACACACCTGTTCTCCCGAAGAAATGTTTGAATAGTTGAATTTACAGTGGTTCTCCCAACATTTGGCTGCACCCTTCGACCAGCCTCAGCCATTGTGAGGCCGACAACATGATCCACAATTGTAGCCCTGATTTCATCAGGGATCCGCCTATGTACTTGGCCTCTTCTTCCTCTTCCCCTGTTTTGTCCCCTTCCCCTTCCTCCCCCCACCCTCACCCCTCTTCCACGAGGCTGACCTTCCATTTCTGTGTCACAGTATTGTAGAAATGGTACACACTATGTCCTGCTTGGTTCATATATGCTTGTAAGGTGGGGGTTTATGGGATTCAGCTCTGACAGTGATCGTAGAGAAGTGGCTTATCATTGGTTGCAACTAATGCTTCAAACGCCACTTCTCATCAATGAAAGTTGAGATTCACCTGAGAGAGATTGTTCAATTTAGAAGATATTTAGTAAAAAAAAAAAAAAAAGATTTAAAAAAAGTGGTAAAATTAGCTTGACAGATTTTGACAACTAGTTTTTGTATGTAAGTAAGACTCAAGCAATGAAATGAGGACTAGTAGTTTTATATGGAATGACTATTCAGCATTCACAAGTATAGTTAATTTGAATTAGGACATGACATAAGCAAATGATAATGTTATGAAAACAGCAGAGAGTTGTATGAAAGCAAGTGATGCATGTCCAGAAAGCATTTGCATTTGTTCGAAGGAATGTGAGAAAACGTGTACTATGATGTGCACAAATGACTAAATGTTGTGGAGGTTGAACTAACTGTTGTGCAAATGTAAATAGTTGATGTGAGAAATGCACCAAAGTGACTGAGAAAAAACTGTAATACATAAACTTAACCACTACCTTACTAACTGTTAATAAGCAGCAAATTTGGAATTTATTGAGGCAAAAGTTGTAGTTAATGGTTTGTTAATAGCTAGAATTGGAAAATAAAAATAAAGTGTGACAATAAATATTGTTTAGGACATTTCTAGAACAGCTGTTTCATCAGCTAAATTATTTATTTTCACTCCTGTTTTAGACTTTTCAAACTGCAGTATCACTGAAGAAGGTTATAAAGCTCTGGATTCAGCTCTGAGATCAAACCCTTCTCATCTGATAGAGCTGGATCTCACAGGAAAATGATCCTGGACCATCAGGAGTGAAGGAGCTCAATGATTTACTACAGGATCCAAAATGTCAACTGAAGACACTGAGCTGAGACATGGTGAAATAGCACAAAATATATAATATGCAGGTGAATTATATTTTATAATGAATCAGTTTATAATTAATGATTCAGTTGACAGAATTAAAACTAAACTTGACCTAATTATATATATATATATATATATATATATGTGTGTATGTATATGTGTGTGAACCCGATTCCAAAAAAGTTGGGACACTGTACAAATTGTGAATAAAAACAGAATGCAATGATGTGGAAGTTTCAAATTTCAATATTTTATTCGGAATACAACATAGATGACATATCAAATGTTTAAACTGAGAAAATGTATCATTTAGGGAAAAATAAGTTGATTTTAAATTTCATGGCATCAACACATCTCAAAAAAGTTGGCACAAGGCCATGTTTACCACTGTGTGGCATCCCCTCTTCTTTTTATATTAACAGTCTGCAAACGTCTGGGGACTCAGGAGACAAGATGCTCAAGTTTAGGAATAGGAATGTTGTCCCATTCTTGTGTAATACAGGCTTCTAGTTGCTCAACTGTCCTAGGTCTTCTTTGTCGCATCTCCCTCTTTATGATGCGCCAAATGTTTTCTATGGGTGAAAGATCTGGACTACAGGCTGGCCATTTCAGTACCCGGTTCCTCCTTCTACGCAGCCATGATGTTGTAATTGATGCAGTATATGGTCTGGCATTGTCATGTTGGAAAATGCAAGGTCTTCCCTGAAAGAGACGACGTCTGGATGGGAGCATATGTTGTTCTAGAACTTGGATATACATGACACACTCATGCAACCCCATATCATCAGAGATGCAGGCTTCTGAACTGAGCACTGATAACAACTTGGGTTGTCCTTGTCCTCTTTAGTCCGGATTACATGGCGTTCCCGGTTTTCCAAAAAGAACTTCAAATTTTGATTCGTATGACCACAGAACAGTTTTCCACTTTGCCACAGTCCATTTTAAATGAACCTTGACCCAGAGAAAACGCCTGCGCATCTGGATCATGTTTAGATATGGCTTCTTTTTTGAACTATGGAGTTTTAGCCGGCAACGCCAAATGGCACGGGTCGATTGTGTTCACCAACAATGTTTTCTGGAAGTATTCTTGAGCCCATGTTGTGATTTCCATTACAGTAGCATTCCTGTATGTGATGCAGTGCCGTCTAAGGGCCCGAAGATCACTGGCATCCAGTATGGTTTTTCGGGCCTTGACCCTTACGCACAGAGATTGTTCCAGATTCTCTGAATCTTTGGATGATGTTGTGCACTGTAGATGATGCTAACTTCAAACTCTTTGCAATTTTTTTCTCAGAGAAACTCCTTTCTGATATTGCTCCACTATTTTTCGCCGCAGCATTGGGGAAATTAGTGATCCTCTGCCCATCTTGACTTCTGAGAGACACTGCCACTCTGAGAAGCTCTTTTTATACCCAATCATGTTGCCAATTGACCTAATAAGTGTGTAGCTCTCATGAAATCCAAAATGAGCCAATATTTGGCATGACATTTCAAAATGTCTCACTTTCAACATTTGATATGTTAGCTATATTCTATTGTGAATAAAATATAAGTTTATGAGTTTTGTAAATTATTCCATTTTTTTCACCATTTTAAACCATTTTGACAAAGAGAGAGCAAAATAAAATTTATTTTCAATAACAGAACAAAATACTTCTCTATGACACCATATTTTCCAAAATAAAGAAAATCACTTAAAAGCCTTGATTTGATCACAGCTGTAAACACCCTTTCAACATTATAATCAATTATTTGCTCAATTTTATCTCTTCTGCTTATGTAATGGCCATTTTGGCTTTACCCGAAATAAAATTAAGCAATTGACACTCATTCTTTCACTTTTGAACATATTTGAAACCCAAAATAAAAGTTTGCACAGAAAACTTCTCATTAAAAAACAATTAAAAAGATTTTGCAAACCATCAAAATAAAGGCTTTAGTCTTGACCAATACAAAAAAAGGTATGAAAAACAGTCTCTCTCTGAAAACAAAAAGGACATTCATTGCTAACATCTGGATTTAAAACAGAAATAAAAGCATTAACAGCAATAATGCCATGCAGAATTCACCATTGTACTGTAGATCTCCAGCTCTTTTAGTTAACAGTGGCTTGTACAGTGCTCTCCACTCTGGTCTAACATTATTACTCATCTTAAAAACAGTATGCCACAGTGTGTCAACTCTTTCATGTAGTCCCTTTTTGTTAAAAGATTTTACACAAGCTTTATACAATTTTTACCTATTACTTTCTTACGAATCCATTTCAGTCACCTTTTCAGATTCCAAATAAACCCTTGTACAATCACCTAAATTTTTGCGAAAGAATCAGATTTGGAAACTGGTCCTTCTCATTAGGGATAAATTCCCCTTCACTGTAACCTTGAAGCAGTTTCACTCCTAAAAGAACGGCTATATCCCCAGCTTTTCCAAGACTTGGGCCAGCCATTTTGACTAAATGTCCAATTGTTATAATCTTGGAATTAATTAATGCTGCAGTCATTGTCCCACATGCACCCAAAATGTCCAAACGTGATCCATAGATCAGGGGTTCCTTCAACAGCCAGAATTAAGATGATGTAGAACCAGTTCTTTTCACTAAGAGGTCCCATAAGATTCCTTTAAAACTCTGGCATTCTGGATATGTTGACTTTTTTTGGGGGATCTAACAAGAACAAAGACTTATCCAAACAGAGTGCCTCAGCAGTCTTTAAAATCATACTGTCCACTGGCCTCCAGCTTAGGGTCTCTGGGCCTTTAAGGAATCGCTGTATAAACTATAAGTGAAAACCTGCAGTCCTAGTTTGTAAATGTACAAGTCCTTGTCCTCCTTCTTCCTTTGGTAAGTACAATACATTATGGGGCAACCGATGCATTTTTTTTCCCCAAAAAAATCTATTAAAATGGACTGGACTTTCAGAAGTAAAATATGCGGTCAATACAAGCCAGTTGGTGTCATAAAGAAGAGGCCACCAAATTATTAATAATGAGGGTACGTCCTTTATATGACAATTTTTTTTTTTACAATTCATTTCCATTTCATTAAACAACCTTTTAGTTTTTCTATTAATCCCTCCCAATTTTTTTGAACAATCATTTCATCTCCTAAATACACTCCTAAGTATTTTAAACCATCTTTTTTCCAGGTTAACCCATTTGGGAGTGTTGGTACCCCTCTTTCCCACTTTCCTACTAACACTGCTTCACTTTTACCACAGTTAATTCTTGCTAAAGAGATAATTTCAAAATCCCTCAATGTTTTTAATTACATATCCACATCATTTTGCTTATTAAGTATTATGACAACATCATCAGCATATGCTGATGGACATAAAGTGCTTTTACAGGCTTGTACAAATACCCCTTCTTAAACTCTTCTCAATTTATTTAAAAGTGGTTCAATTGCCAACGTGTAGAGTATCCCAGACAGAGAACAGCCCTGTCTTACCCCACGACACACTTTAAAAGGAGCACATAAGCCACCATTAACTCTCAATACACTCTCAATGTCATTGTATAAAAACTTTTATATATCCAGTAAAATCAGAACTAAAACCAAATGCATATACAGTTCTCCACAGATAGTCATGTTATATACGATCAAATGCTTTCTCTTGATCTAATTAAATCAAACACATATCTATACCCATAATTTTAGAAACATCAAATAAATCTCTCTTATTAAATGGATGTTATCAAAATTGATTATCCAGGTACACAGTAGGACTGACCAGAATGGGATTACTTCCTCCAAAACCCTTTCTAGTCTAGTAGCTAACACTTTTGAGAGCAATTTATAGTCACAGCACAACAAAGAGTACAGGTCGCCATTTTTTTATGTCTGTCACGTCACCTTTTTTTTGGCAAAAGGGTAAGGACTGCTGTTCTACAGCTCATAGGTAGAAGTCCTCTGACTAGACTGTCACTGAGAACTGCAAGCAGATCCTCCCTTATCACAGGCCAAAAGGCTTTATAGAACTCAACTATCCCAGGAGCCTTGCCATTCTCCATACTTTTGAGAGCTGCATGCAGTTCTGCCAGGCTTATAGCTCTGCATTAGAATCTTCAGAGACCTTTGGCGTTCCTCAAAGAAACACTGTTCAAGAACCTGTCTCAGAAAAACAAAGAATGTATAACACGTTTTTGATCTTTCTTTTTTCTAGTCTAAAGAAGAACTTTGACAGCACATCGATCTGGTCTATATCTTTAAACCGTGATCGAACTAGCGCGCCCCCTGTGCTTTCACTCTTTTGCATGGTCAGACAACACAGATTTCTTTAAAAAAAAAAAAGGGCATCAATATGTGTTTGATTTCCACGTGACTGTGCCACTTCTTGAAATTTCAGAATTTAATCCTCTAAAACTTTAATAGATTTATTTATATTTTTGTGACATTGTGATTGTACTGTTGACATAATTGCTTGATTTGAGTTTTACCAAAACCCCACCATGCTTGTAAAAACTGAAACTTTCTTTTTCATTCAAAAAATTTTCCCAAAAGAATTTTAAAAATTCTTAAAATGTGCATCACTTAATAGATTTGCATTAAAATGCCAGTAAGCACTTTTTCAGCTTGACAGAGCTTAAAGTTACTCAATAGACTATGATCAGAAAACCCAACTGGGGTTATGAAGCAGTTCTTAAATATACTAAGATGGTATTTAAAGCAATATAATCTGTCCAATCTTGCTAATGACCAACACGTTAACACAGGCATGTGCTCATGTATACATGTATATATTAAATTCCCATTTGAACTCCTCCATATATCACATAAATCATTAGCTTCAATCATCTGAAGTCGTTTACAAGAAAGTCTATGTGGTTCTACATGATTCCTGTCTATGTTACTTTCCACAGAGTTAAAGTCTCCACCTAAAAATAAATAATCTTCACTATTACAGGTGCATCTCAATAAATCAGAATGTTGTGGAAAAGTTCATTTATTTCAGTAATTCAACTCAAATTGTGAAACTTGTGTATTAAATTACAAACATTCATTGCCAAAGAAGCTGGCTGTTCAGAGTGTTGTTTTTACAGTGGTGTTGAAGGAAATTTTTGTGGAAGTTAAAAGTGTGGAAGAAAAAGATGCACAACCAACCGAGAGAACTGCAGCCTTATGAGGAATGTCAAGCAAAATCGATTCAAGAATTTGAGGGAACTTCAGACGGAATGGACTGAGGCTGGGGTCAAGGCATTAAGAGCCACCACACACAGACATGTCAAGGAATTTGCCGAACCACAGAGAACGTCAGAGGCGTCTTACCTGGGCTAAGGAGAAGAAGAACGTAAGTAAGAAAGAAAGTAATCTTTTCAGATGAGAGCAAGTTTTCATTTGAAAACCAAGGTCCTAGAGTCTGGAGGAAGGGTGGAGAAGCTCATAGCCCAAGTTGCTTGAAGTCCAGTGTTAAGTTTCCACAGTCTGTGATGATTTGGGGTGCAATGTATTCTGCTGGTGTTGGTCCATGTGTGTTTTTGGACCATTGTTTTTTTTTGAAAACCAAAGTCACTGCACCCGTTTACCAAAAAATTTTAGAGCACTTCATGCTTCCTTCTGCTGACCAGCTTTTTTCCAGATGCTGATTTCATTTTCCAGCAGGATTTGGCACCTGCCCACACTGCTAAAAGCACCAAAAGTTGGTTAAATGACCATGGTGTTGGTGTGCTTGACTGGCCAGCAAACTCGTCAGACCTGAACCATTATTGGTGTTGTCAAGAGGAAAATGAAAAAACGAGAGACCAAAAAATGCGGATGCACTGAAGGCCACTGTCAAAGAAACCTGGGCTTCCGTACCACCTCAGCAGTGCCACAAACTGATCCCCTCCATGCCACGCCAAATTGAGGTTGTAATTAATGCAAAAAGGAGCCCCAATCAAGTATTGAGTACATTTACAGTAAATTAACATATTTTTCAGAAGGCCAACAATTCTTTACATGTTTTTTTTTTTTTTTTTTATTGGTCTTATGAAGTATTCTAATTTGTTGGGTTTTTTGTTAAATGTGAGCCAAAATCATCACAATTAAAAGAACCAAAGACTTAAACTACTTCAGTCTGTGTGCACTGAATTTATATAATATATGAGTTTCACAATTTGAGTTGAATTACTGAAATAAATGAACTTTTCCACAACATTATAATTTATTGAGATGCACCTTTAGCAACCCCTCCACTAGATGAAGATTTATGACTTAAAAAGGAGAGACCTTTAAATTATTTTTTCCCATTTAAAAGCATTGGTTTTCATCACTATGTGTTTCCTGTATAAGTAACACATCAAGTTGTTTCTGATTCATAGTTTCATATATCACGGTGCGTTTTATACAATCTCTAGCTCCATTCACATTTAAAAGACACAATGTGAATGTCACCCATTTGAAAAAAATAAATAAAATAAACTTAGACCATAAAGGAAAAAGCAGCCACATAAGCGCCAAAAAAATTGAGCCAATTTACTGCCATTAACTTTTCAACTGGTTTTGTAGTTTTGTCACAATTTTTTTTCAGCCTATAAACCTCTTTGTTTGTAAAACACCCCTCACTCATGAACAGCCTAGTATTTTCCACAAATCCTTTGATGTCCGGAAAATACCCCCCTCAGACTTTTTTGTCAGTCAGTTTTAAAAACTTCCTGATTTCCTCAGTATCATAATCTTGACATGTCCGTTCATTCTGGGAACAACTAAAAGCACCCAGAATCAGAACAATCACTCTCGTCAACATCCGACTTCTTTCGATTCTGAAACCTTATCTTTCTTTTTTCCTTTAAAGGTGATTTATAAACAGCCTGATCCATATCCATCATTAAATTGTTACTGTTCAGCTTGGATTGGGTCAGGAACATTATCTGTTTGTTCCTTCATTCCCGAGTTGCACCCCATTTTCATTTGAGGCATCCTGTGCATTTGTACCATTTTTGTCTGGACAAACACGCACAAGATGCCCCATTTTACCACAGCCAAAGCACTTCATCACATCAGTACTTACAAAGATAGTGTAATCAAAGTCCTCAATTCTAAGTTTCAGGTTCAGCTCAGTTCCATTATCTTTCAGGATCATGTCAGTAAATCTCCTGAAGAATACTACATGTTTAAACAAGTGTGACTTACTTCCAAAAGTGATCTTTTTTCATAGGACTGGCTATCTTTCCTTTCGGTGGAACATTAGACAACTAAGAATAGCAGGGGTAGAAAGGGGAAGCACTGGGGTAAACACACTACTAATTACTAATTACTACTCCTTTTTCCACAACTTTGTTTGCTTTCTCAACTGAATTCAAAAACAAAACAATAGCGTTATTCATTCTAGATGCCGCTAAAATACATTCATGGCCAACGACATCACCAACGGCCAGAATGCACTCCCCCCACATTCACTGCGGACACCACCTTCACTCCGTGGCGCCGTGTGAGAGACTTCAAATTAGTGCTTGTGTTTTGGGCTGTCATGCTTCCCAGTGATCGATTCACTAGTTGGCAATGGCCGAAAACCCCTCAAGGAAACCTTATTACATCAATTGCTACGCCACAGATATCAAACCCTTCTGAAAAAGAATAAGAAAAGAAAAAAAAAGAGAGAAAGCAACTGTTCTTGCCACAGCGGGCAAACACCGCTCACACTCACCACGCATTCCTCACAAATGCTCAACAGATGCTCACACATGCATAGAGAGAGAGAGAGAGAAAGAAAGAGATAATCAGATTAAGTTTAATTAAATTAAAAAAAGGTACATTCAAAATAGACCATTTCTCACGCACACTACAATCCAATGCTGTTTTTCATCATACCATGTTCAGTAGAGAACTGAATTGATTTCTGCTTCATCGTGAGATCTGAATCTGAGTGAACGTGAACTAGGAGACACAAACGTGAAGCGTCTCACTGCTCTACTGCAGGATAAACACTGTAAACTCAAAAACACTGATGTGAGTACAAAAAAATATATTTTAAATGTAACATTATTTGATATTACACTTTCAACAACTGTTGTGCATTAAGGCTTTTATTGGTAATTAATGAAAAGGATTTCTGCTTGTTTTATTAATGTAAATTCAAGACTTTAAGATCTTTTTAAGATCAGGTCAGTACAGAATTCATGGGATTGACTCCCAGCAAAGTTAACATGCACAAACTAATAAAAGTGTACATCTTTAATGCAGTGTAAATTTCTACATTAGAGTGTCAAAACGTTACATGCATGAAAACAAGATTAAACTGAAGAATGTTTCCCTTTTTCTTTCTCTGCAGGCTGAACAACAACAGTATTACAGAAGAAGGTTGTGCTGCTCTGACTTCAGCGTTTATTTCAAACCCTTCAAACCTGATAGAGCTGGATCTGAGTGGAAATAAACTTGAAAACTCAGGAATACAGAAGATCTGTTTTCTGTTGGAAAATCCTCAATACAGATTGAAGAAACTGAAGTGTGTATATTTTAATTTGTCTACATTTACAGTATATATGTGAAAAGTTATAGTTGCACTATTTTTAAATATTGTATGAAATGTTGTTTTCTAAATATTGTGAATTAATATGTAAATGAGTAATTCAGTCTAATACAATTTTAGGTGTTTTTGCCTAATTTATAATAATTGTATCATTTCAAAATATTAATTTTAGGACATGTACATACAGTATCCAGTATAAACAGTATATCCAGTAATATACAGTACATGTCTCTTCTTTATTTTAGTGTAGACTATGCACTTCCCCCATCTGCGAGAGGGTGCTCTTACACGCTTGTTCTGCCACCAACATGTACTCAGTTTCCCATAATTCTTTGCTTGTCATCAGTGTAATCATGTGCAGCTGTTGCTCACTTTATTATCTCTTTGCCTATTTATACTAGTTCTAGTCTTGTTTAAGTTTAAGTTTAAGTCTTGAGTGGTTTGACTGTATTACTGAGTGGTTTCCTTGGTTTCCTGTTGTTTGTGGTGTTTGATGTCTGCCTGTGTCTTGGATTTCTCATTCTGTCTTGCTCTCTGGATTCTCTTTCTTGTCTTGCCCCCTGGATCTGTACTGTATGTTTGTTTGGACTGATTACCTGCGCTCTGACCTACTGCCTGTTTCATGGACTGAGTGGATCCTCAATCTTTGTGTTTCCATGCAGTGCATAACAGTTTGGTAATCTGTGTCATATGGAAGAATAAATTGTAACTTTGTTTTCTAGACTTTCAGACTGCAGTATCACAGAAGACGGTTATAAAGCTCTGGCTTCAGCTCTGAGATCAAACCCTTCACACCTGATAGAGCTGGATCTCACAGGAAATGATCCTGGACAATCAGGAGTGAAGGAGCTCGGTGATTTACTACATGATGAACACTGTAAATTAAAGACCATTGGGTATGGAAAAGGTTTTATATCATTCAAATAAGTCACAGACATGGATTTTCATAAATGAAAATCAATTAAAATTGTAGCTCCAATAACAGAAGTTCCACAGATATATTCACTAATAAACTAGTTCCAGTTTTGAAACTAGCATTTAGTTTAAAACCTAAAGCAGATCAAAAAAAAATCAGCTGTGTGAAACCTCAGGGTTGGGAATTGAAGAGGAATTTGAAATTAATTGAGAAGGAATTTAGAAAGATATTAAAAAATGAAAAAATTAAGTACTGAAATATATCAAATGAATACATAGGCAGTATCACATAAGCAGGGTGTACAATAGTTGGCTCTATATCAGCACTGTGTTTCTGCCTTTGAGAAGCTAAATTCGACCTGGACTAAAATAAGGAAACTAGAGCCAATTTGCTATACAAAAAACCAACAATTTTAGAGAAAGAAATGTGTGAAACTCTGCTAAAATAATCTAAACATTTCTATTTACTGTTTAATTCTCTTCAACACCCTGCCACAGGAAGCGTGTGAGTATCTTACTAAAGCTCTGGGTACAAGTCCATTATTACTGACAGAACTGGATCTGAGTGGAGATAAATTAGGAGATCTGGATGGAGAGAAACTCTCTGCTCTTTTGATGGACTCTCATAGCAAACTGGTGAAAATGAAGTGAGTCAACATCATCTATACATTATAACTTCTGTTTATTCATTATTAAAGACTGTCAGTCACATGCATAAGCAGATATTATGAGCTGTTGATCTGATGTTAGTTGAATACAGTATGTGCTGGACAATAAATAATGCTGTTTTTGTGTTTTTAGGCTGAATAATTGTGAGTTGACAGAGAAAAGCTGTTCAGTTCTAGCTACTGTTCTCTCCTCCAAAACCATCCTGAAAGAGATGAACCTGAACAACAGTTGTTTGCTGGACTCAGGAGTCAAAGTGATCTGTGAGGGACTGAAGAATCCTCTGTGTGAGCTGAAGATATCCACTCAAGTGAGTACAATTCATCAGCAGCTACACTCAACACCACAGCAATCACAGGAATATTATGTAATTGTTGGATCTGTTCACAAAAAGTGGGAAAAAAAATAAAATAATAATAATACGATCTTTTATTTATTTTGTTGTTGTTGTTGTAGACAATGTTTTTTGTTCACTAGCTGTACATAGACACACATTTGTACACTTTTCACACAGAAATGAGTCATTTTTACCTCACAACTATTATCGCTGGCTAAGTACAATACTAATAAAAACTGTATTAGTGGTTCACAATTATTTTTTTCTTACATTTAGAATGCAATTAAAAACAAACTCAAACCACATAAACTGTATGTGAAAATCACAAACTCCTACTTTCACATCTTCCTTAAAAACAACTCAAGCCTCCATTACTAATTCAGAATCAGAATAATCTTTATTCTCCAAGTGTGTGCAAACACATTAGTTTTTTTTGTTTGTTTGTTTGTTTGTTTGTTTTTTTTTAGGAAGTCTTGGTACAAACATACATATATGACATGAGAACAGAAAACATTTAAATAAGACTAGGAAAAAAAAATAAAATAATGTGGTATACATCTGAAACAGAAGATTTATGTACCGATTTGTGCTTTATTTACTGCACATACATCTGTATAAATAATATGTTTATGTATTTACATAATACGTGAGAGAGAGGCAATAATTAGTGATTAAGAAATTAATTACAGAAAACAGGTGGTAATTTCTGTGTTAGCTTTTAAGATGGAGATAGCATGGGGAAAAAGCTGTTTTTATTCCTAGATGTAGTGCACAGAGATCTGTACCGTCTGCCTGAAGGTAGAAGTGCAAACCGGTTGTGGCTGGGTTGAGATGGGTCTGTGATGACGTTACCTATCTGTTTCTTCAATCTGGACTACAGACCTGTGGCTCTCTCACACTGGTTCTCATGAAGTGTTTTGAGAGTCTAATCAAGAAACACATTCAAAGGATAGCACCAGCCACCTTGGACCCATTACAATTTGTGTACAGAACTAATAGGTCAACAGAGGATGCCATTTCATTTGCCCTTCACAAAATACTAACTCACCTGGAAAATAAAAACATTAAGTAAATAAAAACGCTATCATCCCCTCCAAACTCATAAACAAGCTATATCACCTGGCCCTGGCTTCTGCACTGTGTAACTGAATACTGAGCTTTCTCACCAGTAGACCTCTCAACATTTCCGCCTCGGAAAACACTTCTCCAGCACCATCTTAATGAACACAGGCACTCCTCAGGGTTGTGTACTCAGCCCGATGCTGTACAGTCTTTTCACTCATGGACTGTTTGCTAGCCATCCTAAACAACATCATCATAAAATTTGCAGATGACACCACAGTTATTGGCCTTATCACAAATTATGATACCACATACAGGAAAAGAAGTGTCTGAACTGGTCACATGGTGTGAAGCTTACAATCTCTCCACTGAATATCAGCAAGACCAAGGAGATGGATGTGGACATGAGGAGGAGTGAGCGTGTGGGTTCGGTGCCTTGCTCAAGGGCACCTCAGTCATGGATTTGCCGGCCGAGACTAGAAAACCACAACCTTGGGTTCCCGAGACTCCCGAGACTCAGGAGTCAAACTCTCTAACCATTAGGCCACGACTTCCCCAAAGGACAAGACCTCTGTTTGCAGAATGTGGGCACAGTACACAGTACTAATTCAGATCAGCGGCTGCAGCCTCAAAAACACTCAAATCAGTGCAGTGAAACAGGCTTGTAAATCCTGCTCTGCTTCATTAGTCCATCTCCTTACAGTTCTTACTACAGGCTTAGCAGATTAAGTTTCAGCTTGTAGCATGGTGGAAGATGAACCAAATAGTGTTCAGAGAGTCCCAGAGCCGCTCAGGGGACCTTGCTCTCTCTCTCTCTCTCTCTCTCTCTCTCTCTCTCTCTCTCTCTCTCTGAGTTTGTGATCTGATCAGCCAGCTGTTCTTGCACCATGCTCACATGTTTCAGGAGGAATGAGTGTACTCACCCAGAATAAAACAAGGAATACTCCTGCAGTTAATAAAAAAGTCTTACAGTTAATAAAGAGAGCTTCCAAATTTGGGCTGCACATCTTCTTTAAAAACTGTCATGTCTGTACACAAACCTTTGTTGATATAAAAACATAATCCACCGCATCTCATTTTCCCCAACAACTCTGTGACACAATCCGCTTTGAACAGCGGGAAGTCCAATAGATGAAGCCCGCTTTCTGTGATGGCTCCGTTCAACCAGGTTTACATGAAGCAAAGCACAGCAGAATTTAAAAAGTCCTTGTTTGGGCGAGTGAGGAGTAGTAGTTTGGCTGTTATATTTGATTGGGAGTGGAGATTCACCAGATGAATGCTCGGTAATTACTTAAAGTTAATTACTTAAAAATGACACCACCAGCTCACTACTGACATGTACCTTTGTAGAACAAAACTATTGATTGATAAAGTTCACATCCAAAATGGTAATAATGGTTTGCCACCAAGTTTTTGTGTGTGGGTTGTTTCAGTGTGTGTGGGGGTGTGTGTGTATCTGTATGTCTGACTGTCTGGTAAAATCATTTAAAATGAAAGTATATCCAATTCACTATTTTTATGATCAATATGTTACATTAAAAAATGATAATAATAACAGCACCACCTCTCTTGTCCGTGTGTTCTGAGTTGATATCCTGTGTTTCAGAGCTGCTCAAGCCATTTTCTCATCGCACTGTGAGAAATACAGATTGAATGGCAGCTCAAAACACTCAACCGCTGCATGAGCATATTATATATGGAAACTCCAGCTCTCAGCTGGATAAAACAACCCAATGTCGCACTAGTAAGGTTTTTGATAGATGACAATAGTAATCAAGGTAAAGACGATTACAGTGACACATACAAGAGTCGTACATTAAGTGCGCGTTTATCTATTATTTTTGATGCGCAACCAAACCTTGTAACATTATGTGCACTCTCGGCGCACTGATCACTAAAACAACATGTTTCTGCTTGAACACAGTTCAGTATATTGATGTAGTTTGTCAAAATTAATAAACAGTGAGTGTTTTTAAAATGGATGCTCACCAAAGTGTGTTTTGGAGAAATTTGTGAGGATCAGTGGTGTTTATGTACATTTGGGCATCAGTCGCTCCAAACACAGACACAATCCCTTGTTCTGAGAACTTTTTCATTACTGTTCACTAATAACGTTGAGCCACCTTCAGATTGCAGATTCTCCACACATGCAGAATGTTTCCATTTTTAATTTGTATTTTGGTTTGTTTAGTGATTCTGAATAGGGCTGTATAGTAGTTAATATGCAGTCCTTTGGCACCTCCCTGTTGTCTTGTTTTGGTTTGTGGCAGGTTAACTTGTGCTTATTTGTTTAAGTTACTTTATAATTGAGCTTTAAGTACTTTTAAGTTGTAATGAATTCCTGCAGTGACATTTTTGCAAAGAATGCAAAAAAAGAACACTGAATATTTAAATCTATCTTGAATTTGTTTTGTTTAAAAGTAATTAAATGGAATTGAAAAGTAATAACACATGAGAATACAAAGGTTTTTGTGAATAGAAAAGGTTGGGGGTTGGGGGGTGCTTGCAGTATTGATTCGGAGAGGAGGGGGGGCCTCGGAGTAAATGAGGTTGAGAACCACTGCCCTATGTTATAGGGAAAAAATATCACCACAGAGATGGCAATATCTAAAATCCTTAGCCATGTGGGGACATTTTTGGTTCCTATGAGGAAGCAAGCTTATAAATAATACTGAAAGAAATTTTTTGAAAATCTAAAAATGTAGAAGTTTTCTGTGAGGCGTAGGTTTAAGTGTATGGCTTGGGTAGGGCCACAGAAAATACAGTATGTACAGTATAAAAAACCATTACGCCAATGGAATGTCCCATAAAACATGGAAAACCCAACATGTGTGTGTGTGTGTGTGTGTGTGTGTCTCTATGTATGTGCTTGTGTAAGGAAGAGAGCCAGCAGGAGAAAAGAACCGTCCATACCATACATTTTATAAATAGTGCATGCTATATATGTATATCCTATTTTTTTCATATTCATTTGCTTGATTAAAGTCAACATAATCTGTTAGAGTGATGTGTAACAGTAATGTGCTCAAGATCTGCCTATAATTACTTTAGCTTTGCAGTTATTGAAAAATGAACGCTCTAGAACATCATTCAGCCAATCAGAATCAAACATTCGTGAGTGCTGTGGATAATTATAATTAAACAGTTTGCACAATAATACACAATAAATAATAAAACTACAATTACTGTAGTTTACCTGCATATTTTTCCTGCTCTGATCTGATTTAGTCATATTTATTAGACCATTGTGGTGGTAATACATTAGTTTGAACAACAAAGTTGATTTTAATTCATGTTTACTCTCTGTAGACTTTCAAACTGCAGTAATCACCGAAAAAGGTTATAAAGCTCTGGCTTCAGCTCTGAGATCAAACCCATTCACCACCTGATAGAGCTGGATCTCACAGGAAATGATCCTGGACAATGCAGGAGTGAAGGAGCTCAATGATTTACTACAGGATCCAAACTATCCACTAAAGGCACTAAGGTGAGACATGATTAATGCAGATTATATACACAGATAAATTACGGAAAGTTATTTCAGTAAAACAATATGTGGCACAATCTGTTGTTGTGTCAAAGTTATTTTCAAGATAAAAGTCATGTAAAATGGTTTTCATCAACACCAACTGAGAGCTATATATATCTATATATATATATATATATATATATATATATAGCTAATGTGTTTTATATACAGTATAAATAAAACACATTAGTGCTGTCAAGCGATCCAAAATAAAAAGTTTTTGTTTACATAATATATGTATGTGTACGTAAGTATATTATTATTACCTGAATAAACAAATACAAATCGCAGTTTAAACATGCAAACAGAAAAAGATGTGAAAGAGCCTTATTCAGCACCCCGCGCGAACAGGTGTGCACAGAGAGACGCAGAGAGACGTGCCTCAAAGCACTTTAACACCGAATTTGCCTCTTCTTATTCTTGTACTGACAAATACATACAAAATTATATCAAATATTTTCAGGTTTATGAAGTGTTTCAACTTTGCTTCAAATGTTGATGAACACATTCATTTTTATACGCTTTGAATTATCACTCGGCAGAGCTGGGTAGATTACTTACAAATTGTAATCTGTAAACTGATTTCAAATTACATGACAAAAACTGTAGTTAGTAACCGTAATTCATTACATTACACATTTAAAGTATACAGTATAATCAGACTACATTTTGAATACTTTTAGATTACTTTTGACCTATCTTATCATATTGATTTAAATAATATAATCTTATCATATTCATTCATGTCATAGAAATCATATTGATATAAAAATACAAAGATTAAGAAAATATCAGCCATTCATTGAAAATCAATAGCCATAAAGTGCATTGAAACATTGCATTACATCAAGGTTTTCCAAACTGGGGTTGGTAAGGGGTACTGTGCAAGCCCGGACTGGCTAATCGGTAGAGAACAGGGAGGATTCCCGGTGGGCCGGTCTGATTTTTTGGCCACTAGAGCCGGTGCTGTCATGCCACTGGGGTTGAAATATGGATGCCTGTATTTAAGACATCAAAGAAGCATCCCGTATCAAAACTATAACGTAATCTGCAGTCTCCATATGGCCACCAGACCATATGAATAAAAAATTCTTAATGGATAATTAATCATTCTTTTTTGTGCAAATTATTGGTTGTATTTGTGAACGTAGCCATTAGAGGAAGGCAGCAAGGCAGAAAAAACATTCAGTCTGTCTACCCGAGGGAATTTCTTTCACTATTATAAGTTAACGCTGTTAAAATAGAGAGAGAGAGAGAGAGAGAGGAGAGAGAGAGAGAAAAATGTAAAAAATGTAGCTTACTTCTAGCTTAGGCTATTCTTAAACTTAGACCTCATTATATTGAAATATAAATCCAAGCACCAGAAGCAGCCCACGCTCTCAAATTTTTTTCTTGCTTAAAAAATGCTTTTACTGACTGACATTTCATAGACATTCAGTTTTTATGCTTTATATTTCATGCCATTTGTATGTATGTAATTTCAGAGTTTTTTCACCTCCTGAATTACTACACTACTGCAGTCACTATTCTATAATTGTAACATTTACTCAGGCCGATTAAATTTTTTTATAACATTAAAATTTTTTTTTAGAATAACTGTACATAAATAGGTTAAGCAAAACAAATGTGCTATTTTTTGAGAACTTTTTTAACTATACATCATGGAACAGTACAAATATTTTGAATGTCCCTTATTCTGTCCCTTAATTTTCTTATAATTAATCACAATTGTCTCTTATTTTACATTTCTGAAGTTAATTGGCAATTATCTGTTGACCTCCCCAGACAGTGACTGGCATGTTGCTCGGAAGATAAAAAAAAAATGTTGTTGGAGATATGTGAGCAATAAATTAGAGGTAAAAAATAGATAATGAGAAAGTGCAAAGACAGTGCTGAAAAAGGTCAGTGTGTATATATATATTATATATATATACTATATATATATATATATATATATATATATATATAAACCCCGAAAGCTCTAGAGAAATGCAATGAATTACAAGGCAGTAGAGAACAGTGCACTAATGCAGACTTTTATACACTGGTTTAATTACATTATTTTAATAGCTCCGTCGTGAACTAAAGTGGGCTGGTCTAAAGGCCTTTCTACATTGAGCATGAAAAAGCTAAATGAATATCGGCAATGACACGCTGGAATAAAAACCTCAGATTTCTATGGATGCTTCCACATAGACTGTGATCACCGAAAATGCAAATTTTTTTTTCAACCTCTCTGACGTATCTTTTCAGTTTTGCAAAGCTAAAAACACGGGCCATAAAATAAGATTAGGATCACGTGACCGGAGCAGCTGCTGTTGCGCAAATGGTTGAGAATGGTGGCACTGTTTGTTGAAAACCAGTGTAAACAAACAAAGAAGAAGAGTAACAAAATACAATAGAACCCTTTATAATCAGTCATGCTGTCTACACTGGATGCGGCGCGACACGACAAATCCCTGACAGCAAACTAATGCCCTTGTTCTATTTATAACATACTGACACAAACAGGGGCATCAATTTCATCTAACAGTTGGGGGGACAATTAACATAACATTTCTTAAGAGCGATTTTTGAAGGGGCACATACAGCTAAAATTGTACTTGTAAGGATATGGATACACAGAGGAAAGCCTTACTACTATTAGAGCAGCAGTGAGACCATGCCAAATAAGACAATGTCAAGCTGTTGTGGTCGCGCAGCGACAGCGCTCGTGTCCGTTGTAGACATTACTCTCCATCATAGTGTTGCCAAGTCTGCGGTTTTTATGTGGAATTGTGCTACTATATCCCTTTTGACACAGGTTGTTTTTCATGTCAGTGGGTTGAAGCGACCCAATTAACATGTATTTTTGTCAGTGAATGCGATTTTTACCCTGGGGAACCCCTTCGAAAACGCCATTAGTTTTGGGTACCAATTGGGAGGGTTTTGTTGTAAAAAACCTGGCAACCCTTTCCATCAAGCAGGTAATGTTTGTATTGCTAACATAGCGACTCATTGAAAAATGCATTGGCATCATCTGTATTAAAATAGAAAATAATCACTTCATCTGATGCTTAAGTGAATAAAACAGCCTTGACAGCCTTGGAGTTCAACAACTATTGACTTTGTTCTCTCTCACTGGACTTGTGTGTGTGTGTGTGTGTGGGTGTGTAGAGGTGATGTAAAAGAGGAAAGCAAGCATTTTGGACCAAAGCACTATGAGGCAAGGGAGGGGGGGACTCAAAATGTTTCTAAACTTAAAACTCATCGTTGCCCCGTTTGTGGTCCTTTTACTACTTACACAATTATTTTAAAGTATAAAAAAAATGTTATTTACAATACACAGACTGGTTTTTAATAATATTTTTAGTGGAGACAACATTCAGATAGGGGTGGTCCTGCCCATGGTCACAAAGTTCAAATGATTTGCATTTGCAGCCAGTGTAGATATGATGTGACAGCAAAAACAAGGCGAGTGTGAAGAAAAGAAACGTGGATACAGAAAAAAAGATGATTCAAATGTGAATGAACTGAAGAGTTTTTAGTGTACGAGTGACTGATACCATCTTTGTTATGGATAGGGAATGGGCGATATATTGCATGTGATTGTCACGTGCATCTCGTCAGTAAAGCTGGTTTTCCTGATTAGCGGTAAATCTCCATCACACCTGCTTTCAGATTGAATGGCATTTAATAGACAGAGCCGTAGATCACTGACAAGCTACGCAATATCGTGTTTATTATCGAAGACTGATAAAAAAAAAACATGTTGTTTTGCAGTGAGTTCATAGTTTGATTTAATTTATTTTCAAGATCTGTTGCTTTCACTATAAAAATCACGGAAAATAATCTTCAAACTCACATTAGACACTTTTAACACTGAATAAAGCACATAATCATTACCTGAGATTATCACAGAGTGTAAGCCGCCTGAGTACTGCTCAGAATTGACAAAATGGCGATATGCTGATTTGGAGAGACACAGAGGAAAGGAATGTTAAATAAAGTCAATATTTTTGTTGTCTTTGTGTACAAAAAGTATTGTTGTCACTTCATAATGTTACGGTTGAATAACTGATGGCAGATGTACTATTCTGACGATGCTTTTCATACTTTCCTATACATTGTTATTTATGTATAGGAAAGGAGTATGTGAATAATGACAAAATTTTCATTTTGGGATGGAGTATCCCTTTAAGTGTCAATTTTTTCAAAATTGAGATTTCTAGGTCACATGAAAGCTGAATAAATAAGCTTTCCATTGATGCATGGTTTGTTAGGAAAGGACAATATATAGTCGAGATAGAACTATTTGAATATCTGGAATCTGAGGGCACAAAAAAAAATATCTACATATTGAGAAAATAGCCTTTAAAATTATCCAAATTAAGTTTTTAGCAATGTATGATGCTAATCAAAAATTGAGTTTTGACATTTACGGTAAGAAATCGATAGCCTTGTGGGCAGTGCTGACATATATCACTGTTGCGCTACGGGCATCCCGAGTTCAAATTTGAGGATGTCCAAATTAAGTTTTGATAGATTTATGTCTATTGCTACAAATATACCCCAGCGACTTAAGTCAGTGGCCCTTGGCTTGGTATTGTCGGCAGAATTTAGCCCTCTGCGAGAACTAATTGAGGAAGCCTGGTCTAGATCTTCTGTATTAAAAAAAATAGAGTGAAAAATTTTTCTGCACATGAAATATGAAAGCAAATAGACATGATTATGATGATATATTTTCTGTATGAGTTTTGTATGCAGTTCATGGTATTTTTATAGCAATAAAGGATGTTTATGACAAATATTAGCAGTTTAGCATCATTAAACATACAAAGAGTGCATTTGTCTGCTTATTATAGAATCAAAATCAACTATAGATCACAATCAGAAGTTATTACAAGCACTCGATGATGGTGTAAAGTGGGTAAGCAAATACATTAATAATTACATACATTTTCAAATGTAGCTTGATGCTAATTGTACTTCTAATTATATTTTAGGATGTAGCCTTTTCTTGTAAGCATTATACTGTAGATAGTTTGTGTGTCTGGTGCAGAACCAAACTTTATTTTAATTTATCTTAATGTTAAATCATTTAGCACTCTGTGTGAGAAACACCGTTCGTCTGCGATTCGCATCACGCTCAGTGTGGAAATGCCTTAATGCATGAAACTCCAGGGCTGAAAATGAGTCCCACTCCGGCCCTGCTGGGCTTCGTAAAGGAACTGCAGGGGGTTTGTGAGTTTAATGGAAAGCTAAGAATGAATTATAAATCATAAAAATGTCAAATTAAAATAACAGAAATCAAATTAAATTGGGAATTTCATTTGTTTACCTGCATGTCATGTGACCATTTAACCAAGGTCAGAGAACCATAAACATGCAAATGTGATACTTAATTATAAAATATTTATTTTAAAATCTCAGGGGTACTTCAAGCAAATACATTAGGTGAAAGAGGTTCAGGTGACAAAGTTTGAGAATACCTGCATTGCATGTAAATAATAAATGATGTGAATTTGTGCATTTTAACGTTTAAGACAAAAGCCTTCCAAAGACATTGTAATAGGTGATGAAATAACTATAGTTCAAATAAACATTACTGTGTTCATAAGTAGCTGATGTAATTTTGAAATGTTGAGAAAATGCTTTTTAAATTTGAAATGATTTTTGTAAATCTAGTGGTCAAATGCTGTCTTGCCATAATACTGTCTTTAGAAGGCTTTTGTTTTCCAAACATTAAAATGCACAAATTCATGAATTCACAAACTTTTTTTCCTCATCTGATCATCTTTCACCTGATATATTTACTTGAAGTACCCCTGAGATTTTAAAATAAATATTTTAATAATTAAGTATCACATTTGCATGTTCACGGTTCTCTGACATACAAGTAAACAAATAAAATGTTTCTTTTTTTTTTCCTTCTTTTTTTGTGCACATTTTATTTTGATGGATTTTAAAATTATTTATTTGTAAATATATATTTTACATTATTATTATTATTATTATTATTATTATTATTATTATTATTATTATTATTATTAGCTTTTCATTATTATACAAAATCCCCTGCAGTTTTTTCACAAACCCCAGTTTGGGAAACCTTGACATAATTCATGTTGCTAATAACAATGAATGGAATATATTTTCTAACTCATTTGTATTTTTATATTAATATGGTACAAGTGTATTCTATTTAAATCAATGTGATAAATGCATTAGGTAAAAAAAAAAAAAAAATCTAAAAGTAGTTTTTCATTACATGAAATTTAGTAAAGAACTGAATTTATTTCCTGCTTCATGTTCTCTCTTCTGTAGGTTTTTGCGTCCTGCTGCAGATGAAGCCTGTCAGTATGTGACTGGAATTGTGGGTAAAAACCCATTACTGCAGAGAGAGCTGAATCTGAGTGAACATGAACTAGGAGACACACGAGTGAATCAGATCGCTGCTTTACTGCAGGATAAACACTGTACACTCAACACTCTGACGTGAGTATTCAACATCATTTGACATGTTACTTGACTGATAGTAATGTTATGCTAAATAAGTGATAGATTAAGAAAAAAACAACTGCCCTATCAACACATGAGATGTCTTTCCTAGCAAAGTTATTAAAAATAACTTCATATGGTTAATTTTGTGTATGTTAAATTTAATGCACATGTTGATTTCTCTTATTTTCGAATGTTTGATTGCTGCACATGATCATGTTTACTGATCGCTGGTATGTAACTGTGAGAACACAACTGTTCATAACTGCTTTCATTTTAATGTTAGCATTTTACAAAATTAATGTCTAATTTCTGAGCAGCTTAAACTGTACTCTATAAAAGTGTGACAAGGGCATTTGTGATCTGTTTTGATCCCCAAATTTCCTGATCAGTGCAGGGCTTATTAGTTAGTGCTGAATTTAATATTAAGATTAATAAATGCTCTATTTTTAAAACATTTAGTAATAATTTTTGATTTGTTCTAAAAAAATTACAAATGTGACGTTAAAATGATGAATTACTGTCAGACACAGTGGGCCTTGTTGAATCACCAGGGGCCCCTAGAATCGTCCCCACCTTTCTCCATACTAGTGAAGGTCCTGGTCAGACATGACATAAAAATCCTTCTAAACCATTATCACAAATCTGACCTATTGTCTTTTCTCTTTCTGTCTTCAGTCTGTATAGATGCAGTATTACAGAGAAACAATGTTTCATTCTGCCTTCAGCTCTGAAATCAAACCCATCACACCTCAGAGAGCTGGACCTCAGTGGAAATAAAATAAAAAACACCCAGGAGTGAATCACTTATGTGACGTACTGAAGATTTCACACTGAAACTGGAGAGATTGGAGAGATTGAGAGGTCAGTAAAGGTCCCGAAATACTTCAAATAATGTTTGTTTTTGTTCTTCGTTTGGGGGCAAAAAGAATTTCGAAAAGGCTGAGCGACGGTTATACTGTTTCCAACACCCCTGCGCTGCTGGAGGCGGGGGGTGTACATTAATGTAAACTTGTGTCGCGACGCTCGCGCTTATCCCCTAAACAAAACAACAATGAAATTAAGAAGTGTAGGCAATCTTGGTGTGAGACGGGCCCCAATGGTCAGCATATTATAGACAAAAGATTAATGATTAGCAGCAGTTCACATATGTACATTTGTAATAATAATAATATTAATAAAAAAATACATTATTTAAAAAATTGCTTTCTCTGCTGTGAAGTCAAGACATCTGTAAATATCATTCAAAGATGAATATGCGACAAAACTACAGAATGACACATTTTATTATCAGGTCTTTCGAGACACGTTTTACCAAATTAAAAGGACAGCACTTTTAGAGTTCATCCCACCATTTGATGTGAGCTTAAGTATTGGAACAGTTGAATTTAGGGCAGATGTAAAAGATTAAAAGCTAATATATAGTTGCAGATCCCTTGTATGCAATCAGAAGAGTGAGTCTGCAACCCATAGACATCACCAGACTCTTGGTCTTATGCTTTGAAATGCTTTTCCCCAGCCTTTAATGCAGCCAATTCCAATTGTTGCTTGTTTTGGGGAGTTTCTGTCTTTAGTCTCCTCTTCAGCTGGTGAAATTAATATTCAATTGGATTTAAATCTGGAGATTGATTTAGGCAATCTAAGACTTTACATTTCTTTGCCCTGATAAAGTCCTTGACTGAACTGGCAGGGTGTTTTGGTTCATTGTCCTGATCCTGATGAAGTGCTTTCTAATGAGTTTGGTTGCATTTTCTTGAATATTGGTAGCCAAGATGATTTTGTACCCTTCCAAATTCATTCTGCTACTGCTATCATACATTAAGTCATCATTAAATTGAAGAGGTCCCGTTCTAGAGACAGCCATGCATGCCCATGCCATGACACCACCTCCACCAAGCTTTACAAATGAGGTTGTATGGTAAGGATCATTTGCAGTTCCCTTTTTTTCTCCACACTTTTTGCTTTCCAATCACTTAGATAAAGGTTAATCTTTGTCTCATCGGTCCATCAACTCAGTTCCAAAACTCTACTGGCTCACATTTGTGAAGAATCTTGCCTTTCTATTTTTGGTGCTGATCAGAGGTTTGCATCTTGCTGTGTATCTTCTGTAATTCTGTGTGAAATTCTCCTGCGGACTGTAGATTGTCAGAGCATCACCCCAGCGTTCTGGTGATTGTTGGTGATTTTACAGACATGTATTTTAGGGTTCATTTTCACAGCTTTTATGATTTGTCTGTCATCAACTACTGTTGTTTTTCTCAGCCGATCAGGTCGCCGTTGCTTGCTGATGTTGCTGGTAGTTTCCAAATTCTTGATTTCTCTATGCCCTTTGTTTTTCCTATAGTTCTAATGGACTTCCTCTTTTCTTTTAGCATCCAAATTGCAGGTCAGTAAAGGCTCGGAATACTTCAAATGAAGTTCGTTTTGGGGCAAAAAGAAGTTTGAAAAGGCTGAGCATGGTATATACTGTTCCCAAACTTTACAAACACCCCCTCCACTGCTGGAGGCGGGGTGTAGATTAATGTAAACAAACGCTCCCGTGTATGCCCTAAACACAAAAACAATGAAATGATGAAGTGTAGGCAATCTAGGTGTGAGACAGGCCCCAATGATCAGAATATTAAAGACAAAAGAATGATTAGAAGCAGTTCAGAGTCAAGTATCATGTTTGCAATACAAAGTAACCATACCATTTTCCATAATCAATCCTTTATGGGAAGTGTGAATGGCTCATAGGCTGTTTCTCAATTCCAAGAACGCAAAGAACGGACTTGTGTTCTCGTGGAGACCGGTCTTGCTAAGCTTCCTTGGAAGAACGAACTCGGAAGGACGCGAGAACACTCTTATGAGTATTGAGATGTGCTGCGTTCTTGCTTAACTGACCGCATAGTCACAGCATAAGCAGTGGCCAATGAACCATAAATATAATATAAGATTACAAACAAATGTCTTAACTTATTCAAACATTTTATACTATTATAGATATTATTTACATATAATTGTATAACGTTTTATTTTACAGTGTTATATGTTTAACTATGACTATGTTAAGATGCCAGTAAAAATACTGCAGACTTTCTCCAGGTCTCATATCTTTATTAAAATTAAGTAAAACAAAACGCTAAATGTTTACTTTTCAAGAGCCGTCAAACATTTGCGAGAGCGAGTTTAAAGCTTGCAGGCTTCCGTACACCGGCCGCGCGCAGCGTCTTCTGTGATTTCTAACGGCTCGATTCTATCAAGTCTGCACTCGATGCATCCTCGATATCAAGAACACATCCGGGCACTTCCATGCGTCCTCTGTACTTGCGTTCTTGAGAATTGGAATTGAAACTTCGACGGTTAATGATGACGTTAAAGCGAGAACACAAGGACGCAAGATCGCTAAAGAACGGATATTGAGAAACAGCCATAGTCTGAAAATTTTAGCATGATGTGGAAAAAAAATATTGGAGTCAGTTTTTTACTTTATTTTATTAGTGTTAATTTATTTTATTAAACTGGAAAAATTGTTACAGCTTTTTATATTTTATGTGGTGTCATGATTTTTGATAAAAACAAAGGTTTATTATTGTATGTTCGTTAAATTATTGTATACCCTTTAAATTCGCCTATGGAAAGAACAAAAACAGCAGCAGCAGCAGCATGGTGTAACATTTATTTGAAATGTATTTGGTACTTGCTACCTTATATCTTTACTCTTTCCTTTCATTCTTTTCATGGCTTTGGAAAACTTGTCTTGGATGTTTCTCTCCGTCACTTTTTTGTATAACTCCAGGTCGTCGACACCAAGCTACATTGCAATTTCTTTGAATCTTTAAAGTCTGTCCGCGATCTCTCCACATCTCTCCACAAGCTTTGTTACAGGTCTGCTATTCGACACTCCAGTGTATTCATGTAGCTAGTGTTTGTGCCAGCTCAACCTCCTGTCGGACCTCCATGGAATGAGAAACGAACCGGGGAAAAAATATTGCACATCAAAGAAGGTGGAGTTTCAAAACACCCACCGATTGCGCAACCTCCACGGACAAATGGAAACTCAAGGGTGTTTTTAGAAGCCAAAACGAACTTTCCTAGAGTTTGGGAAAATGGAAGCTAATTAATTTTTAGGAGTGGAGAAATGGTTTGTTTAGAATTTTTAGGAGCCAAGACAAACTTTGGTTCGAAGTTTGTTTGTTCTTCAATTTCGTTTGAAGTATATTGGGGCCTTAACATTCACATACAAGAGTCAAAATGCTTAAAATCACTTCAGCAGTTTAAAACCAAAACACTCAATATCTCACAAGGACCCTGAATTCACATTATATTTGTGAAAAAAAAGAAAAAAAAAAAACTTTAAATTAGTGATCTGTCTTGTGATGGGGTGAAATAGATTTTTTTTTATTTGTTTGTTTATTTAACAGGGACAATACATTAGGCATTGTTACACAGAGACAAACGATGCCGTGTACATAGGGCATATAGCGTAAAGCTAGTTTGCAGCCCTCTTTCCTGGTTAGGCTTTTACATAAAATCAAAAAACAACCAAATAAAAAACAAGCACAATCATCACCAGAAAAAAAAAAAAACAGCTACACTTTTAGTATATACATTTTATTTGTCCCATTTCTTCCAATGTAGGTTAAGATACTGTGATGTGACAGATGAAGGTTGTTCTGCTCTGACTTCAGCTCTGAAATCAAACCCATCACACCTGAGAGAACTGGACCTGAGCAGGAATCAAATAAAAAACACAGGAGTGTGAATCAATTATCTAATGTATTGAAGGATTTACTCTGTAAACTAGAGAGATTGAGGTGAGAAATATTCACATACAAGACTCTAAATGCTTAAAACTACTTTAACAGTTTAAATCAAGACATTTTTATACTTTATATCTCATAAAGACTCTGAGTACACATTACGTTTAATATATATATATATATATATATATATATATATATATATATATATATATATATATATATATATATATATATATAAAATAAGCCATGTATCTTCTTTTGTACTCTCTGTTTCTCTGAATGTAGGTTCAGTGACTGTTATATGACAGATGAAGGTTGTTCTGCTGTGACTTCAGCTCTGGAATCAAACCCATCACACCTGAGAGAACTGAACCTGAGGGGGAATGAACTAGGAGACTCTGGAGTGAAAAACCTCAGTTATCTACTGATGAAACCACAATTCAAGATGGAGAAACTACAGTAAGTGACATTATACTGTACAGCAGTTACATTGTGATTAAAGATTACTGTCTTTTTTTAAACAACAGTTACATTGTTTATACTGTAGTATTGTACCCTCTAAAATTTCTTACAGTTAAATTTAGGTGACTAACTACTAAATAATGCATTTAAAATATTTGATAAAATGTAAAAATTTTTGTTGTTCTGTTGTAATCTTATGAGTTTCACATCTGCTGCTACAATAAACAAAACAGACAAAAAAATAATTAAAAAAAATAGGAAATGAAAAAAGCAGAAAGAAGAAACGATAGCTTCCAGCCCACAGAATTAGTGTGACACAGTTAAAAAACACACTATGGGAACTACAGGCTAAATTACTACTGTAGCTCTTTGATAAGATTGACTCAGATCTATGATGTCTTTGTCTTTTCTCTTTTGGTCTTCAGTCTGTATAGATGCAGTATTACAAAAAGAAACAGTGTCTCATCCTGACTTCAGCTCTGAAATCAAACCCATCACACCTGAGAGAACTGGACCTGAGTGTGAATCAAATAAAAAACACAGGAGTGAATCACTTATGTGACGTACTGAAGGATACACACTGTAAACTGAAGAGATTGAGGTCAGGAACATTCTCATTCAAGAAAGAAAATGTGTTTTGGTATTTGCATTAAACTATATGAAGATTGTATTTCTTTTATCTCAATGTAGGTTAAGGTGCTGTTTTATGACAGTTGAAGGTTGTTCTGCTCTGACTTCAGCTCTGAAATCAAACCCATCACATCTGAGAGAACTGAACCTGAGCTGGAATGAACTAGGAGATTCTGGAGTGAAAAACCTTAGTGATCTGCTGATGAACCCACAATGCAAACTGAAGAAACTGGAGTTAGTCTCATTCTACTGTGTAGCATTTACAGTGTAATTAAATGTTAGTGTTTTAAGTAAACAGAATCCAAGTCACATCATTTATAGTACTGCATCTTATGTTTTTTTATTTTAATTATTTCTTCTCCATATGAAGAAAGATTCATAAATACTATTAGTTAATGGTTTTGTATCTGTATTTGTAAAAGTTTCATATGCTGAAATCTGAAAAAAAAATATTTGCTGCAAAACAAGACAGCAGTGAGATCAGACAAAAAAAAAGTACTTAAAAGTACTTAACGCAATTTTGATTCTCTGTATGTATGTACTGTACATGTGGAAGAATTGACAATAAAGCAGACTTGACTTGACTTAATTCTGTATGTGTGTAATGTTTGACAATAAAGCAGACTTGACTTGACTTAAGCATATGAAACTCAACAATGGTGAAAATCAACAAAATAATTTTTATGTATGGTTGAATTTATATCTTAATCTAGACTCATAATTTTTTCTCTAAATGAAGATGTTCCAGAAATGGGTTCTAACTAGTGTCCTCAAAGTTATGCACCTGACTTGGTTTATCATTGTACAATTACTGTAGGTTTCTAGATGCTTGCTAGTGTTTTTAATGTATTAGTGACTGTATGGCATTTAGTCATGATGAATTTAACTCTTCTCTTTTTTCCTCAGTCTGTGTGGATGCAGAATCAGAGAGAAACAGTGTCTCATCCTGACTTCAGCTTTGAAATCAAACCCATCACACCTGAGAGAACTGGACCTGAGCGAAAATACACTAAGTGACTCAGGACTGAAAAACCTCAGTGATCTACTGATGAACCCACAATTCACGCTGGAGAACCTAGAGTTAGTATCATTGTACTATACAGCAGTTACAGTTTCATTGTTTATATTTGAAGACAACAGGAATTGTTAGCATTGTATTTTCACCATCTGAAGAAAGATTCAGAAATACTAATAGTCAACTGGTTATTTGTGTCAGTAAAATGAGCACAATTATTTAATTTTTTTCTATATTTAAACTCCAATTTTAAATTCATTATGTAAGTTTTTTTGTTTGGTTTTGTTTTTTGTTTTCAATTGGTTCTTTGGTCGTTCCTGTGTCTTAATCTACTCTTCAAACAAAAACTCACACATTTTCTGTTTGTCTTAGCGAAGACGCTCCAAACTTGAAATGTACCTAGTATCCTCAAATCCTAGTTTTGTTTTGGTTTATGGTTATACAATTATATGTAGGTTCCAGTTGTTTGTTAATCTAATATTTAGTGTATGGCATTTAGTCATGATGAATTTAACTCACATGAACTTAACATATTATCTGAGACATTGTCTTTTCTCTTTCTGTCTTCAGTCTGTGTTTTATGCAGTATTACAGAGAAACAGTGTCTCCATCCTGACTTCAGCTCTGAAATCAAACCCATCACACCTGAGAGAACTGAACCTCACTGGAAATAAAATAAAAAACACAGAGTGAATCAATTATGTGACGTATTGAGGGATTCACACTGTAAACTGGAGAGACTGAGGTCACTAACATTAACATACAAGAAGAAAAATGCTTAAAATCACAGTCCGAGTTCATATTAAATTTGTTTACAATTATTTTATTATAATGATTTGTTTTGATCATGTTTTTCTGTATTTTTAGTCTAAATGACTGTGGCATTACAGATGTTTCTGCTTTAACTCAGTCTTTGACAAACATATAAAAGCACTGCAGTTTCTAAAAGAGCTTGATCTGAGATTACAATGTGATTGGAGACTCAAAGCAGGAGCTCACTGATGTGCTACGAGACTCAAACTGTAACCTGAGGTGAGTAAACAGTTCTCTGTTGTACTACTAAAGAGAGCTTCCTTTAACTTTGAAACATGGGAAATTTTTCAAATATACATGGAAAGCAGTTCTCATACATTTTTATTGCAATCTGTTTGTTTCAGAACAGAATAATCAATTAAAAAAGTTTTCAATCAATTAAAAAAGTCAATTGAAAATTATTATTAATATTATTAATATGCTGCCTATGTTCCATTTGAACTAAGATTACAATTTTAACAAATAATGTGCATGAGTTTCAGATGAATCTACAGGTTTAAATATAAATACTGGGTTTACATATGACTCAATAAAGCCCTGACATTCGGTTCTATTTATTTAATGAATCATAATGCGATCGTATTATTCAACACGCTATTATTATGTTTGAGATATCAGCCACTGGTCGATGACCATAATGTTTGTATAAACTGGAGGTAACAACTGGTAAAATGTACACCTAGGTCAGGGGTAGGCAAGTTCGGTCCTGGAGAGCCGCAGTCCTGCAGAGTTCAGCTCCAACCCTAAAAAAAAACCTCACCTGCCTGTAGCCTTCGTAAACCTGAAGACATTGATGAGCTTGTTCAAGTGTGTTTGATTAGGGTTTAAGATGAACTCTGCAGGTTTGCGGCTCTCTAGGACTGAACTTGCATACCCCTTTGGGTTTAAGATGAACTCCCGTAATGATAGCCTACCATAATGTTTTTTTTTTTTTTTTTTTTTTTAGAAGCCAGAAATATACAATAATAGACAGAAATTTACATATTAATGCACAGAAAAATAAGTAAAAACATGCCAGAGTGTACAAACCATTGATTGATTCATCAAAAAAATGAATATTCTTTAAAAATATGACAAGTCTTCCTTGCTTTTTTTATTTATATTTATATTTATATATTTATATGTTCTCCAAACTGGTGCAGCAGTAGTCTTTTGTATCCTGAAGAAAATGAATAAAATTTGACTTGGATCCTAACCATTTCTTCTTGTGTATATGAAATTTTCCCAAAATAATAAACAATTGTACAATAAAATTAGGAAATAGGAAAATCGGAGGTATGGAAACATTTTAAACTAGTCGCGGGGCGGGGAGTGACAACATATGTGTTGGCTTTGTCTCGTGCATTAAATGCGGCACGCTGCTCGCCTATGACAGAAAAAAAAAAAAAAAAAAAAAAAAAAAAAAAAAAAACACGGTCTGAACACTCAATTATGAGCAACTTAAATGAGTTGGTCCAACTCAATTTTGATCAAATAGTTTTGATGAAATGGATACATTTATAAAATTAGTTTTATGCTTCTTAAACTTAAATTAAAACATTTAATTGAAAAATCAATTAGGAAATCCTTCTTTTCCACCCCATAAAGACAAGAGACAAATCTTGATCGAGATTTTTATTTAGATGTGTTGTTTAATGTGAAAAGTACTTAGAAAAATGCAAGTACACATTTTAAAGCCTTTTTTTCCAGCCTTTGTGGCGCATGAGCAGTTTATGGAATTCTAAAGTCAAAAACTTGACTATTAAAAACAAACAAAAATAAACTTGACTCCAAAATAAACTTCAGAATCATGTAAACATATGCATAATGGCTTGTCTTAAAAGGGATAAATGAAAATTTTGTCATTTACTCATCCTCAGGTTGTTCCAAACATGTACAAATGTCTTTATTCTGTTGAACACAAAGGAAGATGTTTTAAAGAATATGGGAAACTGAACAGTTCTGGGCCACCATTGACTTCCATAGTAGGAAGACAAAAAAAAAAAACTATGGAAATCAATGTTGGCCCAGAAACTGTTCAGTTTTCCCATATTCTTTAACACATCTTCCTTTGTGTTCAACAGAACAAAGACATTTATACAGGTTTGGAACAACCCCAGGATCAGTAAATGATGACACAATTTTCATTTTTGGGTGAACTATCCCTAAAGACCAGAATGACTAACTAGAAATACACAAAAAGTGTTGTAAGAAAAAGCATGCAAGAATCTATAAAAAGGACATGTACTTTTTTGTGTGTGTGGTGTGTGTGACGTGCATGTATTCTCAAATAATTCTCATTGTGTTCTCAAAAAAAAGTGCATATCTCATGCAAACAGCTTGATTTTGAGTTGCTGGATCTTTGCATTCAGCCTATGTCCTTCCAAGTTCATTAGGATTTTCTGGATAAACTCGAAGGTGTACTTGAGGTTGTCAGGAAAACTAAGATCAAGAGCATAAATGAGACCGAACAGCATGATGAATGCCAGGATCACGCAGTCTAGGTTGCTCAAAACCTTAATGCCCTCGATCACAACTCCGATGTCTTCTGTACCATCTCCTCTTCGGATTTTGTAAATCCCCATGACTGTGTTTGGGGATTTCATTTTCTGCATCCTCAGTGGCCTGGACAAAACACAAAACACTTTGGTTAAGCCCAGGTGAATTTGACCCTTTATATTTTAAAAGTAATCAGCAAATTACATTGCTACTTTTCAGTCTGAAACTTAACATCTTCCTTAACTTCTTGGACTGTTTGATTTGGCATACAAAAAAAAACAGAATCTCAATAATACGCTTTACAATATGGTTCCATAATGCATTAACTAAAAAATATAAATACATTTGTTACAAGATTTATTAATCTTTGTTAATAGTTAATCCAACTGCTCATTGTTAGTTCATATTATTATTACACTGTTGGCATTTACTTCCATTCTATGGACATACACATCTAAAAACTTCTACAAATTCTATGTGTTCAGATGAACACTGAAAGGCATACACATGGAATGAAAAAAGGGACACACATTGGTGAATAAATATGAGTTTTCATTTTGAGTGGACTATTCACTTAAAAACCCTGATTTTACATCTACCAGGCATGTCAGGGCTCACAAAATCGCTAGCCCGATGTACCGGGGCTATTGTGTTTTCCAGTCGGGCTGCCAAAATGCGTAACCAGCCTGCCCGACGGGCTTTCTGAAATAGTGTTTGCTTCAGTCTTGTTATAATCAGACCTCATTGGTCTGTCACTGCTCGTCAATGTCAGAATATTTGATATGGCCAATCAAATCGAAGTAGGCGGGATTTATGTTCACAGAAGTCGAGCGCGAATTTTAGCAGAGTGAGTGACGCTTCAGTTTACAGTCAAGTGCGAGATAAGATGCAAGTGTAGCCTAAGTAAATTAAAAAAGTTCAGATTTAGAAGGGGAAGGTAAGATGCGAGGAGACAGATAAAAGAAAGAGTGATGGATAAGAAGTGAGAGCAGGTATTTGACAAATATTCTACTGCCGCTGACACTGATGGTTTTTAAGGCTATTTCTTATCCTTTTTTGGCCTTCAAACGTCCTGAAATGCACATATCAGAGAAATAAAAAAAGGAACCCCCCCAACAACCTTAAATTTAGAACCTCTTGATTATAAAGCCCCGTATTCCGGCCACTGTATTAGGAATGACGATCAAGAATAAATGTGTACATATTGTGAATGAATTTAATTAACTTAGTTATAGGCTACCTAGCTTTCCTAGTAGCTTTCAGTAAATGAACTTGTCTGCGAAAATGATTCATAAATCAACCTATCCGTTGATTGATCATAGTTGTGTGCCCCCACTCGATTTTTTTGAGATTTTAATATGCCAAATGACACATTTCTGAGCATTTTATTAAACAGAAATGTTTGCAGTTGGATGTATCAGCCCTAAAACAACACGCTCGCCAGATTGTTTATCTAAATAGTCCCCTATGTTGTTAGAAATTACTGTTTACAGGTAGGAGGTGCATCCCATGCAACAAGAGATTAAACAGGGTTGCCAAAATTGCTTTGTTACACTTACTTTCGCATCACTGTTGTGTAAACCGTAAAGGGTGTAACAACGTTCACAAAATTCACGGTTTGGTTCCATACGATACACTTGTGTCACGGTTCCGGTTCAGTTACAATATTGTTGATACAGCAAAAAGAAAGAAAGCCAGAGATATTTTCGCTGATCTTTAATTAAAAAAAATAAAATAATGGACCCTCCCCCATGCAAAATTATGTACTAATTAATAAATATTATTTTATTAAAATTAATAAAAATCTTATTCCATTAATACGAAATTGTTTTATTGTAACATGAAAATGAAAATTGAGCATTTATAATAATCAATCATACAATCATTCTATTATAAAACAAAGTATTAAACAGAATTGTTGTTAGATATAAAAATAAAAAAAACACACTTACCACATACTCCTTGAAGAAAGAGTCTGGAGTCTTCAGTCAGGTAGATCATCCAGGCCTTTCAGATGCACTCTCTCTTGATGTTTTTATGTTAGTGTGTCCACACTAGAGCAGGGGGAAAATCAAGACTGAAATTAGGCCAAATGCAGAAAGCTGTACAATAAATAGAGAAAACAGAAGACATTGCATGCATTTATACTAAACAGAGTCTGTGATCGCCAGGGGCGTTTTGATCTTTTGCCCCTTCACCTCCTCCTTTGCTCTTGAAGATCTGCATTTCAGTTTTTTATCTGAAAAGTGGTCCAGCTGTGAAAGTAAACATTGATTGCAGTGGCTTCATAGTGATCCCATGAAACTCTGCGTTCACCTTCAAAATGAAAAGAAAAAACAACAAAAAACAAATTTTTGTTTATCCTTCTTACTACGAAAAAGAACCTAATAATGACTAAAAATAGAACACTACATAACAGGTTTACTTACTTCACTCTGCTGAAAAAAAGAGCTGGCCATGATTCTTGAACACCTCTATCATGGGCTTTTGCTCCAACAATGCTGATGTCTGTGTCTTGGGAGAATGTTCTTTTCCATTTTTTGCTTTTATCATCACTTCATTGTCACGCTTTTTTACTTCCGACAGATAAAGAAATTCTCTCGTACTCCAAGCTCTCTGTAGATTACCTGTTGGATGCAGTGAGGAATGTAGTTGACCTCAGCTTTCCTTGGTTTCTTGATGTTGGCAGCACCTGCCTTGTCCTTTTTGTTTGTATTTTAAGGGAATTTACACAGATTTCAGGATGTCCAAGAAGGCCAAGCTTTGTGCGGTAATTTTGCATCTTGTACTTAAGTGACTGCTTCCATCCCCAAATCCTGTCTTGGAACCAAGTTGCCCCAAACAAGGATGGACCCCTAGTTAAAGCTGCTGCTACCTCTTCACACTGATAGTCTTTAGGATATTTTGGTATTTTACCATTTCTTGGGGTTAGGCATTAAGAATTATACCTTTTCAGCTTTTGGGCCAGGGTTAAGTATGTCCCTTTGCCCCTCAAACGTCAGTGTTTATGTTGTAGCTCAAATTTCTGCATCATAAGTAAACTTGGGGACCACGAAAAAGCTTTGGCACCATGGGGAAAAAAACCTGAGAGAGATTCTGTAGATAGTGAGAAGTAGATGCATACTGTATATCATCAGTCAAAGGCTGAGGAATCAAGTGATGGTTTTGTGGCTCTGAATTAGTGGGAGTCTCAGTAAATGAACGTACTGGGTACAATGTGATGCAGGGCTCAGTCCCTGGAGCTCCAAACGGTGACAATGCAGGCATGTGATATCACCTTCAGTGTGCTTTTTGTGTTCAATTTCAGAAACTGAAGTTAAGTTAATATACTCTTTGCAGTCAGCATCCATGTGATTGAACAGGAAGGTCCTCATTTATCCGAAAGACACAGTCTTATAAATTTCATGAAGTTCTTCCACAGTATCTGGGAATTCCCAGACATCAGGGACAGTTTCCTGGAGTCAAAGTCTCGTCACCAAAGATAGATCCTTTTGCAGAGCAAAGGACCCCCATAATGGAACACCTTAATCTAGGGGGAGAAAAAAGAGAAAAATTGGAAAAGAACACGAAATTATCAAATCTTATATTTTTGTTATCTTTTGAAATTAAAAAATAGAATCTGAGATTTAGCAGATGAGAGAATAAGAATACGGTAGACAATTGGCCTCCAGAATGCAGACTAGACTGAAAGGATTATACTAACCTTAAACATGATTGGATGAATCTTCCCAAGCACCCGCCATATACATACGCCAACCTCTAACCATGTAAATCCACAAGGGGATATGGGCTCTTTCAAGTCACCAAGCTCAATCAGCGGCAACCTCTGTAGTGGTTAAGGCAAGTCACTCAAACCTCTATAATGCTCCCCCTGTACCAAGTGCACCAAAGGTTTCACAAGGAAGTACAACTTCTCTTTATGAATACACGAGTTTCATAGATTTCATTGAATTGTAGGCAGTACCATCTACAAGATCCATGTACAATTAGTCATCTCCCCCTCAGTGTCAAATGTATACCACTGCATAGACACATTTTTTGCCATTATGAACCTGAGTCCACATTTGGGATCTTTGCTTCAGTGTACACATTACGCCTTTCATTAAGGACATCAACAGGCATAATTGAGACATCAGTGACGTCCAAGATGACTTCTTGAGACTCCAGGAAATGTGTTGTGATAGCAAGCATGGAACTGAGTGTTTAATAGCTAACGAACGAGCTATATTCTTAAAAAAACCAATTAGTAATGACGAGCACCCTGCTTGAAGACGCTGTGTTTATGCCTCAAATTTCATTGTACCACAGTCCAATTAAGTCCGAAAGCACAGGATCATATGCGGATAGTGCTCTAAAAAAGGGATGCTTTGGTAGGAAGCTTGACAGAGGAAAGAGTTCAAAGATAGCGCTGTCTGGGTGTTCAAAAATCTTGGACTCAAGATATGCAATGGTCCCTCGTCTGTGTGTTGAACAGGGGCTACAACTAGTTCAACCCCTAATTCTTTAAGATCTTAAGATCACTGCCATGCGTGGCTCATCGATCTGGAAATATTTGCCCAATAATGGAAGGAAGCACTCTTAGCAAGGTCCCAATTTTCATGTGCATTGCCACCTATAGTGTTGTTGGATGCGAAAAGACCGTGCTATGGCATGTGGGCGATTAGTTTTTTGTCCTCCCATTTGTAATGGAAATGCCTGTATCAAGGTATTGAGAATGTCAAGAGTAAAGTACTTTTGGAGATCAACAAACCTAATACAACGTGCCAGTTCAACTGGAACAACACCCCCAAAGAGGATCATGTACAATATCTGGAGGAGAGCCAGTGCTGACATTGTAAACATGTGAAAGGTGCTCAGTTCAAACCACATCTTCTTTTGACACCCACAGCAGAAACTTTCATCTCCTTTGCTGTCTGACATGAGCATCATGGATGTCTCTGGTTCTAAGTTAGGGAAGCCCCTGACCCCCGACATCCTTAGTTGAAATTGCTGACTTTTGTCAGTACAAAAATTACATATTGAACCTCCAGAAAAACTCTCAAGAAAATACCACCAATAGATCGTGGAGCTCCCAAGGTTGTCCTCTATTACACACAGTACAGTTCCTTTTAACCAACTGACCAAGCTGAGAAATGAAAAACACCATGCTGTTCTAACATACTTTGTAGGTCTTGCAAAAGGGCTCCAACACACTTTTCCATAGCATAAGTCTTGACATCAATCAGATTTGCAAAGCACAGCTAGATAGATTGAGGATAGATTTGAATGGTACCCTGGAGGCAAAATTACAAGACCCAATACACACCACAGAGTTTGTGCTTTTTCCGAGATGTTCCCAAGTGGGTTACATAACTCGAAATCGTCAACATTAAAGATAAAGGGTTTCTCTCAAATCTTCTCCTGAAAGAAAAGAAACAGATTTTGCTTCCCAGTACTCACCGTCTCTTATGTTTTGTAATACTGGAGACCAGTCAACTGATGGTCTTCAGTAATCTGAACGTCAAGATATTCAAGGACACCTGTATGACTAAGCAGATTTTGCAAAGACTGTAAAATAGGAATATATTGAAAACGTCCGTTTCTTCTGTAAATCAACGAATGTATTCAACTGTCTCTAAAACAACAAAATGAGAGGTGTAGTACTGTTTACGTTTTATATGCAGTAGCAAGAGGGCCCATCCCTTAGAAATAGCTCTGCCCAGTGGATTAGATTGTGCATATAACAGTGGAAAGCTCATCAACTACAGATTCCTCAACTTGAATATTGTGACTTTGGAATAGATCAGATACAACTGCTTTTGTGATGGTATAGATGCTGACTTAATATATAGTGAAGTTCCAGAAAAGGACCTCATCAACAGCTGCCACTTTGGAATGTGAACAATATTTTCCAACTTCAATAAAATGCAAGCAACCTTTTCATCAATAGACTTTGGCAGGTCCTACTCCTACAGTATCATCACCACTTAGAGTTTCAAAGTTAATAATCTGTACCACAGACTCTGCTGGCCCATCTACAGAATTGTCTGACTGATGCAAGTGACCACTTGAACTGACGGACAATGGGTTTGAAGTCTATTAATGAATGTGGATTGTGTTTCCCGGGATCTGTGGGTGTTAAATGTGCTGTTAAATATTACGTTTTCAAATGTACATCCTACAAACATACATTGGCCTGTTTCATTATGCCCTGAGATGTCCATTTATGTGGTGGAAAATAATCTCTTTCTGTTGCTAGCTCCTTGCACTGAGCACACAATGACACTGGAATGGTGTTAATTCTTCTGGCTTTGGAGTTTCTGTTTAGCATGTATTTTGTACGTGTGATGTAAGAAGCTTACTCCAAGTACTAAACCGTGCCATGGGCAATCTGTGTATGGACATGGATAGCGAAAACTGCCCCTAAAGCACACATGAGTCTGCCTAAAATGCTGCAGCAAAACAAATACCTGCTAGCTAGTTGCGCTGGACATTCTTTGCACTGCCACATTCACAATCCTAAAAGAAGAAATAAAAAAGTATTATTAGATACCATATTTAACAAATGACTAAAGTAAATCAGAATATTTGAATATGACTTACTATATACTAGGAGGTTGCTGTTTCACCGGTCATGTTTATAAAACTGTGAAAGAGAAGATGTTGATTAGGAGTGGGACACAGTACGCATATGAAAATATGCTTTTTGTTTACATGGTTCTGTTTTACCCAACTCGTTCACTTAAAGGATTAGTTCACCTCAAAATAAAATTTTCTGATAATTTACTCACCCCAATGCCATCCAAGATGTTCATGTCTTTCTTTCTTCAGTGGAAAAGAAATTAAGTTTGAGGAAAACATTTCAGGATTTTTCTTCCCCACATGGACTTCAACGGTCATCAAACTGTTTTAAGTCCAAATCAATGCAGTTTCAAAGGGCTGTGCACGATTCCAGCTGAGGAATAGGGTCTTATCTTGCGAAACGATCAGTCATTTTCTAAAAAGAATAAAAATGTATATACTTTTTAACCACAATTGTTCATCCTGTGCTGGTCTGCGACGCAACAGGCATTACGTCATCACGTTGGAAAGGTCACGCTTCACATCATCTAAGTATTTGTCCCTGTACTCGGTTCAAAAGGTAGGGAAGGGTGAAAAATTCAATCTCATTTTTCTCCTTCAACTTCAAATCGTCCCAACATCTTTGTTTTAATTTATTATCATTATTTTTATTTCTTTCGTGACCTTTCCCCCCAATGTGATGATGTAATACGTGGGGCATCTCAGAGAATGGTACCAAGACAGACATTTAAAAAGTATATGTATATATATATATATATGTATATATATATATATATATATCTATATATATATATATATCTTATATCATATATATATATATATATAAAAAATAATTTTTTTTTTTTTTTGAAAATGACCGATCGGTTTCGCAAGATAAGACCCTATTCCTCAGCTGGAATCGTGCACAGCCCTTTGAAACTGCATGATTTGGACTTAAACAATTTGGTGACCGGTTGAAGTCCATTGTGGTGTGGAGAAACCTCCTGAAATGTGTTCCTCAAAAAATTAATTTCCTTTCCCACTGAAAGGAAGAAAACCCGACATGACATGACTTGGATGGCAATTGGGGTGAGTAAATATCAGGAAATTTTAATTTTAAGGTGAACTAATCCTTTAATATGACCACACTTTACAATTTTCTCAAGTAATTAAATTGATTTAAAATAATTTAAAATGTTTTTACTTGGTACAATTTGTCTGTACCATATCTGTGTCATATTATATCACGGCATTGTGTTTCATCGTGCAATGATATGCCAAAATGGACTTTTTTACGTGCATATTTACGCACTGTAAACCCATTGGGTAGGTTTAGTGGTGTGGGGTACATGCAATATTATACGCCGTCAAAGTGCGTATCTTATGCACGCTAAAACTGCATATCATTGCCCGGGAAAACAATTTGTTTTTGCTCCTTACGTCTCAAGTTTTAACTCTTTTTATGTTGTCAAATAATTGAAAATTTTTAATATTTGTAATATTTATTAAGAGAAACTAAACTGTGGTTGTGAATCACGTTGATGGACCAACTTTTAAAAAAACATTAGGTTCAATATTTTGATCTGGGTTTATCATGACATTCTTTAGTCGCCTATTTCAACATTCCTTCAATTAAGTTTGACAAATATGTAAACTGGGGTACATATACAGTTAAAAAGTACCACACTAGGCACAAACAGGCACCAGTATGTTTTTGTGCATTGCTTCGCATGCATTTAGGGAATGGCATAACCATAGCCTAGGACTTGAACACAGGGTGCTGGGAAATTGGTTAAGTGTTTAAAATCTCCATGTATCACATTAAGAAAATATAAAGTTGGAAAGCAAAAACCGTTCAAACAATTAATTGTGGTTATAGAGATACTGTTTTTTCCACAATGTTCCAAAAAAACGAAATTTGTTGACCTTTCGTAAGCCTGACAAACTTGGAGTGGTTAAAATTTTATTTTAAACACTGCTCTGGAGATTATTCCACAACATTTATTCGGTCACTGCACACTTTATGTATGTGTGTGTTGTTGTGTATATATATATATATATATATATATCTATATATATATATTTATATATATATATATATATATATATAGGCCTATTTTTTGAGAAACGAATGGGAGTTCACAGAATACATAGATCGATAATTTCAGCAAATATGTTTTATAGCATTAATCAAATAGTGTGTTTACTGCAAAAACAGAAGACTATCGTCCATTCTGTCACATTTTTCAGGTGTTCTGATTAGGGGTGGAATGGTACACACAAGTCACGGTTCGGTTCATACCTCGGTTCGACATGACGGTGATACGAACCGAACCGTGGGTTTTGTGAACCGTGCCACCCCTATTAGTTTATTAATCAAATTAATAAAAAGACCTTGAGATATGTTTGGTAACTGTACCTGAATGAATTTAAAGGGGTCATGAAATGAGAAACCAAATTTGCCTTGATCTTTTGGAATATAAGAGGTCTTTGTACCATTAAAAAGTCCTGCAAGTTTCGTAGCTTAAGACGTCCTCCCCATTATAAACGAGCCATTTATTTAATCAAGCTCTAAATACAGCTCGTTCTGGATCCATGGTAAGAAGTGACGTTCCAACATTTGCATATGACCGCCTCCAGCACAAGACAACTACGCTCATTTCGTGTCGTTGTCACGCCGCACGCCTCACAAGTTTTCAGTCGACGGACAGCGAGTGGGTCTGTGTACAGGAAAATTACAATGCCACGCAGATGTGCTCAAACATATAAGGTTTTATCATTGCAAGAGCCATCGCTTCGAATGCATTAGGGCTGGGCGATATATATCTAACGATATGATCATGCGCATCTAGTCAGTAAATCTGGTTCCCTGATTAGCGCTAAATCGCCATCACCTGCTTTCAAATGGACCGGCATTTAATAGACAGAGCGGTAGATCACTGACAAGGTACGCAATATCGGGTTCATTATCGCAGATGTATCGCCTTCGATAATAAACGCGATATTGCGTACCTTGTCAGTGAACTACGGCTCTGTGTATTAAATGCCGCTCCATTTGAAAGCAGGTGATGGCGAGTATCGCCTTTGATAATCAATGCGATATTGTGTAGCTTGTCAGATGATTATATCGTTAGATATATCGCCCAGCCCTAGAATGCATCACTCGCTACTAAACAGTTACGCTCAATCCGCAAATGTTCTGGCTGGGGGTGTTAATAATTAATCCATAGGCACTGTCGTTAGCCAATCATAACAGCGGGCGTTAACACTGAACTCTTAAAGGGGAAACAACCCAAAAACAGACTGTTCTTTCAAAGGATGAGAAACAGGGTGGGAAAATGTCATAATTCACTACATTTCAAAAGTAAAAAAAAAAAAAAAACTATAGTAATACTATAATTGCACCTAGGGGACCATAATAATAAAATAAAAAAAAACATGTCATGACACCTTTAAAATTAATTTGCAATATTTCAGATCAATATATTTGTTTTCCTTAAAATTTTAATAAACACTAACTTTATTCTCATCTGAATTATAAATAATTTATTTTTGTATAAAATAATACTAAATACTCAATAAATGAAAATCAATGCAATATGATGAATGTCCAAAAGATGTTTTTAAATGGGGTTGGATTAATATTTTTTGCACGCGGGTTTTATTCATTTTTATACCGTGTATTCTCCGTGTATATTCATGCACCGAACCGTTACGCCCGTACCGTTTCGGTTCAATACGAATACATGTAACGTTAACGTTCCACCCCTAGTTCTGATGTAGGCTAACCCCTGTCTGTCACGTGCTCTGATTTACCATGGGCAGCTCAGCTGCGATGTTGTAAATAGGTAGTTTACATGATAAAAGTAATCTTAATATTGAGATATGTTACCTCTAGTTTTAATCATTTAAACAGGCCTTTGAAGTTTGGGCAAAAACTATGTTTTCGTGTATTTTCCGCCCACAGCGCTTAACGTCAATGTCATATGGTGATTGTGAAACATGGACCACCTCACTTCATGATTTTATGGTGAAATGTCTTATTTTTCACGTTAGGCGGGTCAAATTTGATCAAGAACAATGCACTGTGGCCAATTCAGCGTGAGTGACGCAGCAAAAATAGACTCGGCGCCGAAACAATCGCGGCGATCGCAAGCCTCCAATTCATTTTATGACGGATATATCAATCCAGCTATCAAGCCAATTAGTTAAGAACCAATTTTGCACAGTTACAATCACAATCTGAATCGTTAGACTGGTCTAACACAGAATTTGCAAGTTGCGTGAGTAAGTTAAGCTATCGAAGTGACACTTAGAACAATTCACCTCACACAACTTTCACTGCTGTTGCATATTTCACTCAAAATTATTATATAACTTAAACATTCTCTTACAGTTAGGTAAATTTTTTATTACAAATACTCAAACAAGATAATACTTACCAATAACGAATACGCCGTGGCAGTCCTTGCGGCAGCAGACGAGAAAATGGCGGCCACACACACGCTCTCTGAGCATGTTCTTCTCTGAGCTTTTCTTGCACATGCGCAAATGGCGCGCTCCGAAGCCAAATTAATTTGAGTCAACCAAATTAAAATAAATCTCATAGATGACACTATTTATACATTTTACGTTAGACTTATTAAATATATATACGTATTATTCATAATTAGCTATATTTAAATAAAGTGAACACAATTTAAATGTGTCATACCTAAGAAGGCCTTGAATCATTTTTTTGAGTGTAGATATCGTACCTCAAAGTGATGATGTTACTGACCATTTCCTTGTATCGTGCATGCTGCATATTACTGATATTAACTAGATGGCTCCTCGTTATCGTCCGGGCAGAACTATTGTTCCAGCCACCAAAGACAGATTCACAAATAACCTGCCTGATTTATCTCAATTGCTCTGTGTACCCATAAATTCACATGAACTAGACAAAATGACTGGCATCATGGGCACTATCTTCTGTAATACATTAGAAGCTGTTGCCCCCATCAAATTGAAAAAGGTTAGAGAGAAACATATTGTACCATAGTACAACAGTAATACCCACTCTCTCAAGAAAGAAACTCGTAGTCTTGAGTGCAAATGGATAAAAAACTAACTTGGAAGTTTTTAGAATTGCGTGGAAAAACAGTATGTCCAGCTATAGACAGGCTCTAAAAACTGCCAGGGCCGAGCATATCCACAAATTCATACAAAACAACCAAAACAATCCAAGGTTTTTATTTAGCACAGTGGCTAGATTAACAAATAACCAGACACCACCCGATCTAAATATCCCCCTTACAGTTAAATAGTAATGACTTTATTAATTTCTTCACTGATAAAACAGATAACATCAGAAATACAATAACAAATGTAGATTCTACAGCATCTAATACTTCAGCTTCATTCATCGCACACAAAGATAAACTGCAGTAACTAAAGGACAGGAAGAGCTAAATAAACTTATCACTGCATCTAAACCAACAACATGCCTGTTAGTTCCTGTACTGTCATCGTTATCTTTAGGTCACATCCCAAAACCATTCAAGCTGGTGGTTATTAAGCCTCTTTCTAAGAAACCACAACTAGAAAGTGACGTGACATACAGCCAAGTATGGTGACCCATACCCAAAATTTGTGCTCTGCATTTAACCCATCCAAAGTGCACACACACAGCAGTGAACACACACACACTGTGAACACACACCCGGAGCAGTGGGCAGCCATTAATGCTGTGGCGCCCGGGGAGCAGTTGGGGGTTCGGTGCCTTGCTCAAGGGCACCTCAGTCGTGGTATTGCTGGCCCGAGACTCAAACTAACAACCTTAGGGTTAGGATTCAAACTCTCTAACCATTAGGCCACGACTTCCAAATGCTGGTCTGCAACTTGATAATTATTATTTTTCTGAATGGTAAGTCCAGACAATAATGTCCATCCTGCAGCTTCAATGAGTTCTGTAAAATTTAGGATTTAGCCAATTTTCAAAAACAACCTGTTTAACACAAAATACGTTTCTTCTCATGTTTTTCACTATATAGGCCACAAGAGAAATATTAAAGGAATAATTTAAGACAGTTATATACCATTATCAGCATATGTTGAAGTAGTTTCGTCTTTTGTTGTCTCAGAGACAATGTGCCATTAATGCAGTGTTAGAAAGCGCCGTCAGTTTTCTTACTTTCACTTTCTCTATAGTGAATTGACTGACGTTTACTGGCGTAACTCTTGTGCACAGTTTGCGCGTTGCTTGCTTGTGTTGCTTGACCCCTCCCCCATAATATAAATTGTTTATTGGCCAAATATTAGGCACTTCTTTTTTTCTTCTTTTTTTTTTTTTGTTTTTAATGATTAATTTTAAATGTTAATGAAAATGACACCAAAAAACAGGAACATCATTAGGAAATCTTTGGGGGGGAGGGGGCTGTGCCAGGGCTAAGCAAGTTTCTGATAGGGCTGTAGCCCAGTCAAGCCCTGCTCTAGTGCTCCCACTGCGTAGAGGACAAAAGGTTCATTGAAATTTTCCTTTTTAAGTCGTTTACAAAACAACAACATTTTGTTGATATTGTGAGTGCACACAAAAATAAGGGTACACCATTTGCAGTTACGAATGCTATATTTATCTTCTCTGTATGAGCAAAAATGATGCCATTCTTCAAGTTGTTTCCACTGTTATGACGAACAAAATGAGGTGATCGCGCCGGCGCCTCCATGCATTAAGCGCGCTTCAGCTTCCACTCTCCGCACAAACACTTAGATATATGCCTAACAGTGCACTTTTAAATGTTTAAACTAACATTGTAATATGCTTTAAGTGTTTTATATCTAGTGCAGATCTAGATTTTATTTTAAGCAAGTTGTGATGATTTGAGAACGCTAAATTAATCAAACGTGATCAACTCAGCTGTATACCGCTATCCACTTGGTTGTCACTCAAAAAAACAAAACAAAAAAAAAAAACACTTAAATTTAACAAACAAAAAATGTTACAAACATTTTTCTAAGTTAATTATTAATGAAACAGTAAGACATAACTTTGCAATTAAAAAGAAAACTGAACTATTTTAATGGCTGCAACAGCAGCTGTGTAATTAGGAAGCTAGAGACACGCCCTGCATCTCAATGTTCATACTATCCATACTAAATAGTATGTGAGATTAGAATAAGTGTGTCCCAAAGCATAGTATGTTGAAAAAAGTATGGCAAAAGTCCCTGGATGGTCTACTATTTCAGGTTAATTTTTGAAGTGTGGAGCAATGCACACTGTAATGGCTAAAACTGCCCACAATCCATTGCGCTTTGGCAAAGGATTCGGTCCAGAACTACAAACATGAATAAAACGCGTCAGAAAAACTACAAAAAACTACATGGCGGATGCACGATCTACGGTTAGGTAGAGAGGTTAACAAAAAGGCATTTGAGTTACTAATAATCAACATTAAACACGGTAAAAAATATTTATTTATTGTTATCCGTGTTATATTTAATCTGCAACAGCAATGTGAGCTTTTATAAACATCCATTTGGTCGTTAAATTTTAAATGCATCATTATGCAGAAAATATGAGCAGAGTTCTCTACCTGAAAGACCCGCGACTGGCAGATCAACAAGCTACTTCTTTTCTCTCCAGTACGGTAGTAAGTTAAATAAAATGAAATGTGGAGGATGTTAACTGTGACAAGATTGACAGGCCAGTTTACAGTGACAGGGTGAGTGTAACATATGCAACAGAGCGTTCCTTTAAAGATGCAATTGTGTGACATGATAGTATGTCCCAAAGCTTGCCTACTCTTCTACTACACACTTAAAAGTGTGTACTTTTTCTTCACCAAAAGAGTACATACTTTAAGGGCGTAGTATAAGTAGGCACACTGAGACGCAGCAACGGTCTCCAGGCCGACTCAGGCTGAGACTATACTGTCGGCCAAGGGCCGGCTATAGGGCTTAGGTTTGAGGCCCGTGCAGGGCTCTACCTGATTTCTGTGTTTGGAAAAGAATGTTGTGAATCAAGGTTTTTGTTTTTTTTGTAATTAAATGACCAAATTCCTAAGTTGTATTGTGTTTTATTGTTTACATTTTACCAATTCCCCCAGTCTCCCGCATGCCCAAACTCTGTATGCTAAACCATATTATCAGTATTATTATTATTATTTAAAAAAATGGTTTAATTATTATTTAAACACATTTTAATTAATACAAAGGAACAATAAAAAGTGATCCATTTCTTAATTCACAGACATAATTTTCTGCATGTCATGGGCTCTGTGTACAGGAATAAAATGTGTTTAAAAAGGCCAGATAACGAATAAGTATGTGTGACCTGCTGACATACATCAGCGAATTATTAAATGTAAGTTTCCAGCCTTTCATAATTTGTGACATTAATGTGACTAGTGCCAAAATGTGTGCTAGAACTAGGCCTAGCTTATAACTCTTAACAATATGCCACCTTTTCAATCGTTTTATTTTTTATGGCATAATGCACACTTCCTTAAATGTAATCTAAATATTCCAAGTTAATATCGTAGTTTTTGAATGTATTCTAGATTTTCATGTCGTTTTTAGCCTATTAATCTTGAAAAACTTTTTTTTTTGAATGAAATGTACCAAATTTCATTCAAAAACATTCATTAGCCTGTTAATCGAAATGAAAGCCCCTTAATACAACATAAGGAAATTGTGTAGCTTTAATGGTTTTCATAATGACTGTTTAATAAACATAACATGCAGTAAGAGCCTTTGTGTAAATTTAATTTCTTTTTCTTTTTTGCAGCCTACGACCTACGAGCTCACGTTTTGAAATAAACTTTCTAAAAATGTATTTAAAATTCATTTTCTAATGATTTTTGAGGATGTTATCTTATATTATAATGTTATTGTTGTTTTATTTCATTATTTGATCTGTTTACAAAACAACATATAATTCCAGTCAGTTTGCAAAATGTCCCTTTGCGCCACCTGGCGGTAGTTTCGTGAATGACTTTAACACACGACTGATTTGCATGGCCCTGCGGCGGTAATAGACAGTTTGGTTGTCCACTTACTGTAGCGTGAGACCATCGGGAGCTCCGTCTTACTCATGTTCAATCAACACTCGGGTCCATCCAATGTTAACGTTTCTCTTGACATTTATTTCAAACGAAAACTTGCAAAACAGGCAAAATAAACTTTGAGAAAATAAAGTCCAATAGTCCACTCGTTCCTTGAGTGTGCGAGCAAGGTCAATGACTGTTTCCGCTCGCTCCCCACAGTCTGATTGTTCTGCACTCCTTCGCCAATCTTATAGTGCACCTGTGAATACCATTTACCTATACAGGGAGCACTATCTCAAATCAAAACAAATAAATGTTAAATAAAAATACATTTAAATAAAGAAACATATTTAAAGGAAAATTAAATACAATGCTTAAACTCAAAAATAAACACAAACAAATATAAAGCTCCTACTTTTAAAAAAACTAAAAACATATAGTCAGTTTGAAATGTTGAAATTCATGTACTTGATCAGAAGTTTTATTACTTTATTGTATTCCTAATACGCTCCAACGCACCTGTACAAATACACTATTAATGGTTCTTTAATGGCCCTTTGCACTTTGAATAATTTGTTTAATAATTCATAATATTTTGACAGTCCAAATTTCAAATTATTCTGGCCAGCCCTCAAAATTACACAAAACGTGTAAATGTATTATATAATTTCAATTCTGCATGTTCATATTCTTCTACCAAATAACGGAACTGTCTGTGTTTTACTACGTGCACAAGAATAAAACTAATATTACACTGGTTTATGCAGTTGCTTCCTGCATTGTTAATGACAGATCATGTAAAGTAAAAGCAATACAAGTTGGTTTAACAGCTTCAACTTTAACACACTTTGTGTTCAATACAGGTCATTTCACGTTTATTTTCACACACCACTTACTGCACCAATATTAAGACTTTTCTCTGCACTTCACAGTCTTTAAATCCATATAATTTGTGCTGTCACTGATGGAAGAAAAAAAAATATGTTTGCTTATAGCAGTACTTGTAACAGTATAGAAATAACACAAAATAACCCCAGTTGTGCACGTCGTGTGTCTGCGTGGTGGTGCAACTGGTAAAGCGAGTGCACTTGAGTGGCAGCGACCCATGCTCTAATCCAGTCAGTAGTGTTTCCTTCATCTAATGTATGCATGCCTGTTCACAGTGTCACTGATATTCTACAGATAAGTGTGTTAGGCGGTATACTGGAGGTGTTAGTAAAACTCAAATTCATAATCTGTGCCATTATAAAAGATTAATTTATTGAATTAAAAGCACACAATAATGCCATTAGCACACTTCAGGTTTGCTTGAAATGATATTGCAATGTGTTTTAAAGTAATTAAAAGCGAAGGATATGACCTCAGTTTGTTATTAATAAAGTATTAATGTATGTTTAACACCCTTACAGTGTAACTGAATTGCAATTGTAATGTCCAAAATACATTTCAAGTTTATGCTGAGTGAATTCTGCATTTCAAAACTTAAAAACAAGAGTGGATATTTAAAGTGTACTTAAGTATACTTGGAATAGTTCCACTTTAGCACAAACAAGTATATTTATTACAACTTTAGTTGAACTTTAGCACTGCTTTTGGACTAAAATGCATTTAGTGCAAAATTAGTTATTCCAATTTAACAGATTTTAAGGATACCAACTTATGTGTGCCACAAATACATTTTGTTATACTAAGGTACATACAAATAAAGTGTGGTTAAGTATAATATTTTTCACTAGGTCGGGCATTTACTAACAGGATTGAGGTACAGTACTGTGGTAAAATCACAATCGTTCAGTGGCATTCGCAACTGATTTGTAAAGAAAACATCAAACTGCATGCATTTTCACATTAATTGCAGGCAATCAGAATGGTACTTTAAAAAACAAACCATAAAATAAAATAATTAACACAACTGGACAACGACGTTCAGTGAATTTAGTTCAGTTACCCCTTTGTTGTTTGGTAACGATGGTAATGACAGTCAAAACATTCTGTTGGTTTATTGCCATGTGGGTGAACAGAAGGGTTCTTCTGGAATTGCTCACCCAAATGAAAAAATATGCTGTTGCTGCCAGATCTTGATTCACAAGATTTGCATTAAACAATGTTATTTTCAGTAAAGTCAAAACCTGAATAACCTCTGATATCAGAGACTGGTATTTACAGGTCAAAAACAGTCAAAACATAGTTCTGCACACTAAAAAAATAAATAATAATAAATTAAAATAAAATAAAATCCTCAAAAGTTAAAACTTGTGTAATCCAAAGTAAAAGTTAACATTTTAAGCTTTACTATCATGTTCAGCTGACATGAATGAATTAAACAAATGTTATGTAAATTGATCAACTATGATTTAAGATTGTGTAATAAATAAACTTTATTATTTTCAAATAAATTGTTACTTGCCTTATATAATTATCTTACATTTCCTTAATTCTATTGAATAAGTGATCAAAACCATTACATTTTCAAACATTTATTGTGTTGCAATTGCTCCACGAGTCAAAATAAACATCTAATCTGACCAAAGAAACTCTTAAAGTAATCAACTCTTGTAAAAGGGGCTCTAAAATTGTGCCATATCCATATGACTTTACATGATCACTCTTGCATAAAACTGCCAAATAGATAAATGAAAGTGTTGAATTGCATCTGGGTGGCAAATTATTCAAAATCCAGTGGACCCCTCAAAGTTTGTGCTTTTTACGTGAGGTTCCTAGAGGGCATTCGGAACTGATTTGTAACGAAAACATCAAACTGCATGCACTTTCACATCAATTGCAGGCAATCAGAATGGTACCTTAAAAAACAAACCATAAAATAAAATAATTAACACAACTGGACAATGACGTTCGGTGAATTGTTGGGTTACTCCTTTGTTGTTTGGTAACAATGGTAACGACAGTCAAAACATTCTGTTGGTTTATTGCCATGTGGGTGACCAGAAGGGTTCTTCTGGAATTGCTCACCCAAGTGAAAAAATATGCTGTTGCTGCCAGATCTTGATTGATAAGATTTGCATCAAACAATGTTATTTTCAGTGAAGTCCAAACCTGAATAATCTCTGAGATCAGAGACTGGTATTTACAGGTCAAAAACAGTCAAAACATAGTTCTGCACACTAAAAAAAAATTAATTAATTAAAAAAATGTATTAAAATAAAATAAAAACCTCAAAAGTTAAAACTTGTGTATTTTAATTATGTGTCAATTTTCCATCCAATTTAATCACATAAATCCAATGTAAAAGTTAACATTTTATATATATTATATAGCGATAGGTGGCGGTAATGCGCTTATAGTTCTGTGATCCGCCATAAAGCAAGCAAGAAGATGGTGAAAGAGTAAGAGAAGGAATAAATAAAGAGAAAGACCCTTTATTTATTTTTTTATGATGTCAAGTGAAGTAGCTTCGAAAGAGATGAGTTTTCAGCTGTCACTTGAAAATTGTCAGGGATTCCGCATTCCGGATAGGGATGGGAAGATCATTTCACCAGCCAGGAATGGTGAATGAGAATGTTCTGGAAAGTGATTTTGAGCCTCTCTGTGATGGTACCACGAGGTGTCGCTTACTTGCGGATCTCAGACTTCTGGAGGGGATGTAGGTTCGTAGTAGTGAGTGGAAGTAGGCAGGTGCTGAGCCTGTGGCTGTTCTATATGCAAGCATCAATGTCTTGAAGTTGATGTGAGCCACAACCGGTAGCAAGAGCAAGGAGATAAAGAGAGGTGTAACATGGGCTCTTTTGGGCTCGTTGAAGACCAGTCGTGCCGCTGCATTCTAAATAATTTGTAGAGATTTGATTGTGCTTGATGGAAGTCCAGCCAGAAGAGCATTGCAGTAGTCCAGCCTAGAAATGACAAGGGCCTGGACAAGAAGTTGTGCAGCATGCTCCGTTAGAAAGAGCCTCTGATGATCTGATGTTGTGCAATGCAAACCTGCAAGAACGAGCAGTCTTTGCAATGTGGTCTTTGAAGGTCAGCTGGTCATCAAAGGTTAAACCAAGATTTCTGACTTAAGTTGATGGGGTAATTGTAGAAAAACCTAGCTGGGTGGAGAAATCATACTGTAGAGTTGGAGTGGCAGGGAAGACAAGAAGCTCAGTCTTTGCCAGGTTAAGCTGTAGGTGATATTCTTTCATCCATGCCGAGATGTCCGCCAGGCAGCATGAGATCCGTGGATCTACCATTGGATCATTTGGTTGAAATGAAAGATAGAGCTGTGTGTTATCAGCATAGCAATGGTAGGAGAAGCCATGTGCCCGTATGATGGGACCCAGTGATGTTATGTATATGGAGAAAAGGAGGGGTCCAAGAACTGATCCCTGAGGAACCCCAGTGACAAGTTGATGTGATTTGGATATCTCCCCTCCCCAAGCCACACTGAAAGACCTACAAGTGGAATCCCTGTGATGCCCAGATTGAGAGGGCAGACAGGAGGATGTGATGATTGACAGTGTCAAAAGCAGCAGACAGATCCAGCAGAATAATTACTGATGATTTGGAATCAGCTTCTGCAATCCACAGGGCTTCCGTGACTGACAGTAGCGCAGTCTCAGTTGAATGGCCACTCCTGAAATCTGAATGGTTAGCATCCAGTTTGTTTTTCTGCGAGAGAAACGATGATATCTGGTCTTTTGAGGGTTTTCACTAAAAGCGAACTCAGAATTCATGCTCTGCATTTAACCCATCCAAGTGCACACACCGTGAACACACACCCGCAGCAGTGGGCAGCCATTTATGCTGCGGTGCCAGGGGAGCAGTTGGGGGTGCCTTGCTCAAGGGCACCTCAGACGTGGTATTGCAGGCCCAAGACTCGAACCCACAACCTTAGGGTTAGGAGTCAAACTCTCTAACCACTAGACCACGACTTCCCCCTATGAATGGAAGGAGAGAGACAGGTCTGTAGCTATCTGTAAGTGAAGTGTTTAATGTAGGTTCTACCTTCTGCAGCTATTTTGTATTTATAGCTGACCTATCACATTAATGGTTGAATTATCAATTAAATTCATGAAAATGCTGTCATCTACTCTATCCTCATGAACCATACTGTACATGATGTTTTCAACTAAAATGTATAATTTAACTGGGAGAGTTAAGTTATTTTATTTAACCGATGCACACATTTGAATAACGTACAACCAAAAGCCCCTGTCACATAGATTGAAATATATTTTAAATAAATAGATTTTGATATATTTAAATATCTTAAATTCAAATAAAAGTAAATATATTTTATAGAATATATGTAAATATATTTTTGAAATATAATTAAAATTATATTTAAATATTTTATTTTGGCCACTTTTTAATATTTTTCACATATATTAAATATATTTTTATCAGAAATATTTACATATTTTATTTCCTTTATATTTAAATACATTAAGATATCAGACTATGTAAATATATTAATTTGCAATATATGTCCATATATTAATTTCTAATATTTAACATATTACATTTCTGTACATGTAAATATATTAGATTTTCTAGATTTTCTAGAACATTATTTAAATTTTCTAGAAAATTTGATTTTCTTAGATTTAAATCCAAATATATTTTAAAACATTAAAATATTCAATTAAATAAACATGTTTCATAGAATATATTCCCGTTTACTCAAACTTTATGTAAATAAATCTCCACACATGTAAATGTTTTCATTATATTTATTATGAAGGGGCAAAATTTTTATTTTAATTATTGAAAAAAAATTTTGGACCTTGAAAATCTCTAGAGAATGTGTAACTTAAAACAGTGACAATATAAATTGACTTATTAATATAAAGAGTACATTTATCAACACCAGTTCAGCATGAACCAACAAAATTATGAATGCTTATGATGTTTCTGGCACATAAATTAAAGATTATCCTTCTGTAAGCATCCAGGGTCAAAACATTATGCACAAATATGCACGTTTTAGTAGGCTTTAGAGGTCTGCATGGGCTTTAAACCGAAGCCCGAACCCGGCCCGTACCTGAGATCGTCTGACCCGCCCCGAGCGCCACAGTTAAATTTAGAGCCCAAACCTGAAATTTATTTGAATTAATTAATTGGGTAGAGCCGTTCGGGCTCAGGTCGGGTAGCAGACCTCTAGCAGGCATTCAACACACTGTATTTAAATATTTAAGAGCCATCATTAACTATGCACAATTTCTCATCTAATCACATGCTCCCCTATTGAACCCGAATCAAGCATTGTAATGCATCAGCTAATCAGGCCCTTAACCAACCCACTTCCAATATTTAATTGGAAATCATATGCAAAAATCTTAAAAAAAAAAAAAAAAAAAACCTTGCAGGTTACATTGTAATGCCAGTAGGTGGGAGCAATAGACTATCTTAATGAGTTAGTTAACCACTGAAAGAATACTATGACAAAGATATCACTTTATGGATATACAGCAAATGTGGAGGAAATTATGATTTACACTGGTGCACTTCTGAATAGATGTATTATAGCAAACCAAGTTTAATGAATCTCACACCTAACATACAGCATTATGGTCATTTCACACTGCCACAATTTTTGCAAAAACCAATAAACGCCACTTAAAAAAAAAATGCATTATTCTCCACGTATAGCGTGACCTGAACTCTAAATATGTTTGGTCAAAAAATCCAGTATTGTCCACTTTCAATGCCATTGGCGAGTTCATGTTTTTACTGCAGAAGCCGACAAGCGCCCTTGTTGTTTTTTAACAGAAGCCGATAAGTCCGTTTTAGCGATTCATCATGCTGTATTCAGGTCAGGTGACAAGGCTACTTTCACTTTGAAAAGACGTGCTAGCTGAGAGGAGTTTTGTCAAAGCTGACTAAAAGTGATCGAGGATGGATAATTTCGATGAACTTGACTAACCTGTGATATCTTCTTCAGGGCGTAAAAGGAAAATAAAAGCTGAAAAGTATTCACGGAACCTTGCAAAAGTAGCGTGTTACAATGGTGAGGGAAAAGCTCTGTGTGTAATCACATACATACAATCTATGATCACAACAACAACGACCTTTGTCAGGCATCTACATTGTCATCTGAGGAGATTACAAAGATTAAACGAATTATTTTTTTTTTAACTCTAAAACATGAAATGTGGAGTTATCTGCTTTGCCAAAAAACGACTGTTGGAGTTATCTGCTTTTGTTATAAACAAACAAATACAGGTAATTTACAAAATTAAAGTTCATTAAAAGTTTAAATTATTATTACTTAATCAAAACAACCCAACTGCAGTTTGATTGATGTTACTTGAAAGGCGCAATTAAAAAAATACAAAAATAAATGTGATTTCTGAAAAATAAAAGAAAAATGGAGCTATCGGTTTTTTCAAATGCACTCTTCATATAGTTTTTCATTATATCTAAAAATCAAATAACATCTGCATGCACCTAACTCTGAAGAGAACACATAATATGCTAGTAGACAGCAATCCTTGTGAGTGAGAAGTCTGGTGTTGAGGATGGATCTGGAGCTGAATTCTGTCCAGGCTGTCACAACAACTCTCAATATTCTATCTTCACGAACAGCCCTGAAATGTAATTCAAATATTAACAATGTTTTGTATAAATGTAATGTGACGTTTTTACATTCACAATGCCTCATTTTGATCTTGGTGGTGAAGTGTGCAGAAAATTCTGCTGGACTGAAATTTAGTCTGAAACTAAATTTCAATAAATTGTGGACTGAAACCTTTCAGGCTTGTGTGAGGTTTCCAAAAGAAACAAAGTCTACTTGAACAAACACTTTACTACATTTAAAGTTTAGAAAATCTTGCTTTTAATTCCCACCTTCACCATCGATCTGGCATGGCAGATGACCATTACAGACTGTTTCACTTTGAAGTGAGGCTCAGTCACAGTACTCGGTTCTGTCTTACCATTATTAATTTTAATTTCAAACCACTTTTTTTATTATCATCTGTGTCTCATTTTGAATTATGTTGTACCTCTCTGGTTGTAGTGTCCTCAGTGCAGTGTTAAACAGGATGGCCTTGTAAGACAAACAGGACTCAAAAAATATTTGATATTTATTAGATTTTTTTTTTTTTAATATCTGATAAACTTTTGAATGTTTGAGGTTTTACTCACTAATCAGATGGTTCACAGTGCCTGGAGAAGTTCTTCAACAAGAGGTCCGCTCCAACTCTGCAATACGGTCATCAGCATGGTAGAATATAGGAACATAAACAATTTGTCACAGAGCCAACATAGTAGTATACAATGTCAAATTTATTAGAAATAAACTACAGCAGAGGTGACATGCTTAAAAGAGAAAGAATAATGTACAGAACATACAAAAAATTTTAAGAAAAGAGAATTTACGTTTTTAGGTTTTAAAGATGCATGATGATATAGATGAAATATATTGTGAAAAATACATTTTAAATTATTTAATAAGGTTTCTCAGATCACCTGCGTTTCCTATAACTCTATCAGCAGCTCCCATTAGAGCGCTTTTTTCTGGACACTCCTAAAACCACAGTACAGTACAGTTTTTTATCAATATTTGTCTACAATGAAAGAAAAAAAGTATTTGGATAGTTTCAGAGCCCATTTTAGTTCATGTAAATGGATTAACAGTACAGTGCATACTTTTATGTTAAATTAATCAGCTTATTTCAATTCAACCATTAACTAATTGCCAGCAAAACATTTACAAAGCTATAAAAAAATCTCATCTACACATAATACGTGATTAAAATCCCAAACTTTCATAAATAAGAGCTCAAATCTATAGCTAGCTTATCTCTTATAGTTAGCGTCTATAGTTAGCTCACGGTTGTGATGCTAACCAACTTATTCCGATGACCCTGAACCATTTCTGTAAAGTAAATATTCAACAGAAAGCGTGTCAATTACATGTAAGAAAGTGTCAGGAAAAGTTATATGTATTATTTATGTAACTTTAGGGACTAAACTTACCTAAAAAAAGTAAAAAAGAAAACAGTGAGAGACAGAGAGATTTGCCGCCCCGTTTCCATGGTAATTCCCTCCACCCTAGTTTAAATGCGCGTTGAATGTTCAACATGCGTGCCCATCAAACATATGAAAGTTACGCAGCATTTACATAAATCGTACATAAAATTAGAAACTTGTCCTGAAACTTCATAACATATTAAGTTGATAGTAGGCATAAATTGAATGAGAATAGGCTATATAATATAATCTAATATAATAGTTTTAAAAATGGTAAACATAGTGTAGAAACAAAATGCATTGCAAAAACACATTGATTAAAAATTATATGAGGCATGAATATAATTTCACAAATAATGTAAATACACACGCAACATGTATTTTTAAAATATATTTTCAAAATACATTTCAATATATTAAACATGGCTTCACATATATGTGAATATATTACCTTTCTGTATGGGTGTACAAAAAGATGCTAAATATAGGACAGTGAGATCAATAACTGGATTTCAAAAACTTTATTACATACCATTGTCAGCATCAGTCAGTTATAGTACAGAATTAATAGTATTAGTATGAAGTGATTATCAGAGCACTTGAACAGTTATTTTACCCTAATTTATATTTTACTATATATATATAATTTATATTTTTATGTAATCATGCTTGAATTATTGTTTATAACATCCTGTTCAGATCCTTCCTCCCTTAACTCTGTTAAGTTTCCCTCATTTCCCTTCTGCTCCTTGAAAACTTTCAATGCATGTTCAATAGTTAATGCACCTCCTTCTACCATGAGGGCAACTCCTGCTGCTATTAAAGCTACAGGTCCTGCTACTAAGCCAATTGCTCCATGTGCTACACCTCCAACAACCGCTCCTTGCTATTCCAATACTCCTCCTAACATGCCTGCTCCCCACAAATGCTGCTTTCTGAGCCAAAAATCAATGGTTCTTCCACTTCCGGGTTTTCCTCCTCTTCCAAACTCCTTCTCTGAGTTTCCTGGTACATCTAATTTGTGTAATGCTGTCTTCCATTCTCCTCCACCATTTGTCAATCTTCTCAGTGACCTGTGATCGATTTTCAACATCTGTGTTACTAAAAACATGATACCTGCCTTTACCTGCCTCATTAATCTGATCATCTGTTGTCATACATTCATACTCTATAGATGTATTTAACTGATCTCCTCTAGTGAACATATTGATGGTGTAACGTGCAGCTTCTTCTCCAAAGTTCTCCTGAATCCATTTCACTGTCTCCTCTTCATCTGTGATTTTTTCATCCAGGAATCCATGAGGACCAAGAACAGACATCTCGACACACTTCAGTATTTTCCTCCTTCAGTTGTCTTCACTGATTGATGAAACAGATGGTCCTGAAGTGTCGATCACTGAGGATTTTCTACTCTCCACCTTCTGCTGATACTGTTGGCATTCCTCAGTCACAGATTCAGAAGATAGGTGTGCTTCAAATACCTTCTGTCCCAGGATTATGTTTCCAGATGAGCTCTTTGCCGCTCCAGTTTTTCTCTGGATCCTCAGATCTGATAATATTGGAGAAGATAAAAGGAGAGATGGAAACTCATTTAAAAATGCTAAATAAAATTATAAGCATTATATTCAGGTGGTAATTTTGTAAATAATGTTCAGTTCCTTGCACAGACCGATTGTTTTGCTTCAGTGTGTGTGTGTGTATATATATATATATATATATATTGTGACGAGTCAGCTGCCTCCTCCCTGATAATCACCGGCACCCCGTCCTAAATCGCCGCCCTTCACCAGGCTCCCGATAGGAGTGGGTGTGTGTGAGAGGAGGGGCGCTGGACGAGTCAGGGCTGGCGGCGTGTGATGGGGCACACCTGAAGGAAATGGAGCCTCATCACCGCCGCTGTTTAAAAGCCCAACGCGCCTCTCCTCGGGAGACCGGTCTCTTCCCCGTGCATGCACACTGGTGTCCTCGTGGGTCCAGGAAGGGTGCGTTGAGGGACTCCCGCGCCACCAGAGACGTGAGCTGCCGGACCCGCGGTCCGGTCGAGAAACACCGCACCCGTCTACACGGCCGTCGGGCCAGGATGCCGGGCCGTCCATCCCCTGCAAGCGCCGCGGCCAGCGAGGAGGATGAAGCCGCTAGAAGAAGCCGCCGCCCCTCGCGCCCCGTACCGAAGAGGGGGAGCGCGTGCGGCCGCCGGACTCCGCCCCTTACCTGGACCCTTCCTCCATGGACACTGCCAGACCCCCACGAACCCCGCAGCACGACGAGGACACCAGATTCCCTGTTGTTTTGGACACTGTTCCCCTTTTGGACACTTTATTCCCTCTCTTTTTTGGTTTTTCTGTTAAATAAAAACCTCTCCGAGGCCTGACGCCACGCCCACTGTGTCTGTCGTTGGCTCGGCCCGTCACAGTGGTGGAGAATGCGGGCAAGGCGGAGCCTAGACAGCGCAGTTGGGAAACACCTGATTGACGTCACTCCCTCTCGTTTGCAAAAGGTCGCGTACCGGACTGGGAACGGAGGAACGGAGGAGACGGCCTCCCAACCACACAAAGGGGTAAGTGACTTCTCTTTTACGACTCATTTTACCCGGTGGTTGGTTGAGGCTGTCGACTAAATCCCGTTTTCTCTGTCCCTGTTCCGGCGCGCTGCGAGAGAGAGGAGGACTGCCCGGAGAGGAATCCCCGCCCCGCCCCACTCCGACCGTTTGGGGCCTGGTTGAGTAAGGTAGCACTCCCGTGTGGGCTGCGCCCTGAGGACGGGATGTCGCTTGGGGGGGGGGAATGTGACGGGTCAGCTGCCTCCTCCCTGATAATCACCGGCACCCCGTCCTAAATTGCCCGCCCTTCACCAGGCTCCCGATAGGAGTGGGTGTGTGTGTGAGAGGAGGGGCGCTGGACGAGTCAGGGCTGGCGGCGTGTGATGGGGCACACCTGAAGGAAATGGAGCCTCATCACCGCCGCTGTTTTAAAAGCCCAACGCGCCTCTCCTCGGGGAGACCGGTCTCTTCCCCGTGCATGGACACTGGTGTCCTCGTGGGTCCAGGAAGGGTGCGTTGAGGGACTCCCGCGCCACCAGAGACGTGAGCTGCCGGACCCGCGGTCCGGTCGAGAACCGCACCCGTCTACACGGCCGTCGGGCCAGGATGCCGGGCCGTCCATCCCCTGCAAGCGCCGCGGCCAGCGAGGAGGATGAAGCCGCTAGAAGAAGCCGCCGCCCCTCGCGCCCCGGACCGAAGAGGGGAGCGCGTGCGGCCGCCGGACTCCGCCCCTTACCTGGACCCTTCCTCCATGAACACTGCCAGACCCCACGAACCCCGCAGCACGACGAGGACCCCAGATTCCCTGTTGTTTTGGACACTGTTCCCCTTTTGGACACTTTATTCCCACCTTTTTTTTGGTTGTTCTGTTAAATAAAAACCTCTCCGAGGCCTGACGCCACGCCCACTGTGTCTGTCGTTGGCTCGTCCCGTCACAATATATATATATATATATATATATATATAAAGTAGGTAGACAACCAGAATGGGTAATACCGCCGCACGTACCGCTGCGTTAACTCCAAGTCAGTCGCGTGTTAAAATCATTTGCGAAACTACCACCAGGTGGCGCAAAGGGACGGATTGAGAAACTAATGTAATTGTAAAATGAGATAAAAGGAGGAAGTAAAACAACAATAACATTATAACATTGTAACATCTTTAAAAACCATTAAAACATTTACAGTGAGTTAATTTCAAAACGTAGGATAGTCTTAGGCTACAGTCTACTCATCAAAAAATAAAAGAAAGACCTTTACACAAAGGATCTTACGCATGCTATTGTTATTAAATAGTCATTAAATATAAGGTTTATATACACACACACACACACACACACACACACACACACACACACACACGGATAAAAAGCTAAATGTTTTCATTTCGGTTCATTCTTGGTTTAAAAAAAATCTTCAGGTTTCACATGCAGAGCGAAAAGAGAACGGTCCAGCATTTAGCAATAATTATTATTAACTCTGTTAATATTATTACACATATTCATTGGAAACAGTCGTTCACCGTGCCACTCGGCGCGAGCAGCGGTCCACTTTGGCATATCGCTAATTATGATTTTTTTTTCCCGTCGATACTGAAACATGCGTGAACTACAAAGCCTATTTTACCTCATAAATAAAAGTTAAGCTTCAAATAGGCAACATCACGAATATGGAAACATTTGGATTTCTCCCGAATGAGAGCCCAACCTTACCTTATGTTTCGCTTTAAATATATATATATATATATATATATTTTTTTTATAGCTAAGCCTATATTATTATATACTGCAATTATATTTATCCATTAGACTTATATATTTTTAATTCTTGTTCTGCTCTGATAAATTTGTTAAATTTAAAGGATTTATTGTAAAGTGAAGGGAACTAAATATATCCTGTTGGCACATTATAACACTATTAGGCCAGCCGTTATTATTTCTGAATGTAATAAAATGCAACTTATACATGACTTCTATATTTTTTTCCTCTCACAAACTTAATTTATTTTTTAGCGTGTTTAAAAAAAACAAAAAAAAAAAACATGCAGCAAACGAAAATATGCGATTAATCGGTTAAAATTTGTTACTGTGGGTTAACAGTAATTATAATTATTATATACTTAGGATCAGAGTCTGGGCCTAATCTAGGCTATCCAGGTTCATTTTTTTTTTCATTGCATCTGAAAATGACTTTGTGCAGCACATTCACTTCATGTGCTCTGGTGCAGATCCGCCTCCTGCGTTGCTCAGCTGCGGACGATTTAAAAATGTTTGATATAAAGGTTGCTGCCCCATTTTATACAGGAATTGTTCATTTAAAAAAAAATCGAATTATATTGTTAGTACTAACAATATTGTTAACACAAGTTCATTTAGGCTAACATGCACTGTGACAATTTACCCGTTTTAACTTATAAACTCCTTGAGATTTTAAAGTCAATTTAATAGTATTGAAGTTCAAGTTTTTAAAAAAAGGTTTTTTTTTTTTATGTGTTTTTATTATGTTTTATTGTTTTTTTTTTTGTAGAATATGTGTTTTTTTTTTTTAAGAAAATAAGGGAAAAAATAAGGGACGATCCAAATATTTGTCATATTTGTTTTGCTTCACCTATTTATGTAGGCTACAATTATTCTAAAAAAAATAAAATAAATAATAATAATAATAATGTCATTAAAAATGCCATCGGCCTGATAAATTTGACCATTATAGAATTGTGACTTTAAAGGTTAATGATTTAGGAGGTGAAAATACTGTGATAAAAAAAATAAAAGCATGGGAATTTTAAAGCATAACAACTGAAGGTCTAGGAAACGTTAGCCAATAAAGCATTTTTTTTTTTTTTTATCAGTGGAACTTAAAGTTTTGAACTAAAATATTATTTCAGCCAAATAGCCTGTGAAAGTAGGCTATGCATTTTATTTATTCAATGAAAGAAAACTGACAGTGTACGTTGCTTCTGGTGTTTGGATTTGTACTTCAATATAATGAGCTCCAAGTTTAAGAATAGCCTACAGTCGTTTTTTTTTTTTTCTCTATCTCTCTATTTAACGCTCTATTTAACAACATTAACTTACAATGAAATACGTCTTCTTTCAGGCAGACTGAATGTTTTCCTGCCTTGCTAAATGTTGGGTCAGTTTGCGCGAGTCACGCTTGGTCTTAAAGCCTTCCGCAAACGCTACGTTCACAAATAACAATGATTTTTGTAAAATAATGATTAATTATCAATTGATAATTTCTTATTATTATGGTATTGTGAAAATAATAATATGAATAAAAATAGAAGGGCTGCTGTGAGTGCAGGCATGTTTCAACCCAGTAACATGACAACACACCATTCCTCGCAGCCAAAAAACAGACCGAATTCAGTTCAGCTGGAGGGGGTTGGGGGGTAGTTATGTATAGCTTGTGGGGGTTGATATAAATGTGTGAATTTCTTGGTCTTTCATAGGACAGTGTCTTATGAGGGTATCAAACTTGCAGAACAGGTTTAGATAGGACTCGTCATTTTTGGTTTTAGGACAACTTTGAAGAAAGGTTTTGATCCACTTCAAAATGTTGACTACTGTATAGCTGCAATATAGTTTATTAGTTATTATAAACTTAATTTCAGAGGAAGTTGCCTTAACTCAAAAAAAAAAAAAAAAAAAGATGTAAACTGTTGCATAAATTTTTTTTTGTTTCGTCTAAACAATATTTTTTAGACTATGAAATATAAAATCTTACATAATGTAACTTATTCATAACCAATATATTGAACCATCTCTTTATGTTTTTCTAAATCCCAGACAGAGTCCAGACATCAGTAAAGTATCCGTCTACGAATATGTTTTATAGGCTATTTTAGATTTGGGAAATACACATACAGACATGACAAAAAACAATTTGTAGCCTATTTACAATGCACAAACCAGAAGCAACAATATTAGCTTAGAAGAGTTGGCCATATCAATTTTATTTACATTTTAATTTTTGTGTTTCAGAAGAAAAATCATTGTTAAGGCATCTCTCCATTACGGACCGTTCTGAAAGAAGAATTTATGCAAACGCGTATAAAATGCTTTAAAAGCTTTAACAGAGATGTCTAGAGCGTATTTAATAGGTCTGCCCCCACATAAGATTTTTCTAGTTACTAGCCGTTCATTTGTCATTATTCATCTAATCACAGGTTTATATTAAATTTACATCTATAATCCATTGATTGATTCGTTTAAAAGACATTTCACGCTTTCTGTAGATATATTTCTCATGTATGTGAGACACCACAATTTTGTTAATTATCAGGAAAAAAATCAAATGATTGAGATGGCGCCTCCCTGTCATGAATGCGCATTAATAATTTTCGCACAAACACTTGAATATGAATATGAATTCACATTTTGCATATGCATTACAACGTAAATTATTTTTTATATGCAATTATCCAAAATAAAACCAAACAAGATTTGAAATGAAGATAAAACAAATAAGAATAAATCACTCGCACTGCGCAAATCTTGCACTCTGACATTTTACACACCTGCATTTAAATGCGGCTGCAATTTTATTTTTTTTACTTAAATTATATGAAAGCAAGTAAAGAAGGTCCGCTTTAAAATCACTGAAGTTGTCAATTCTTGAAGATCTTTTTTACATCGTGTGCATTTTGTTGATTATAATGAGAGAACTTGAGTTTAAACGTGAGGATGTTTTATGCAGGTTTGTGCATAAAACATCCTCACGTTTAAACTCGTGTATATATATATATATATATATATATATATATATATATTTTTTTTTTTTTTTTTTTTTGAACAATCAAGCATGAAAACCTATTCTAGTACACCTCAAAAACCAAATTAAGACTGCGTAGAAGGGCATAATAGAACCCCTTTAAAGTCAGGCGGCCATTATGACTATTGCCACACTATTGCCTATTGTGTGTTTTGTGAGTGTGTGTGAGAGCAGGTGGGTATGAGGGCAGGTTATTGTTACCTAATCACAGCATGCCAATTTACAGCCAAATCTCATGTCTACAAGTGTGATATTGCGTTTATACAAAAGTTTGAGGGCAATAAATAAAGTGTGTAAATTGTTTAGATAAATAAGAAAAGGTGTGTGTTTTGTATTTATATATTTTTTTTGTATAGTTCTTTTTGCTTTGGCCACAGATTCAAATCTCAGTTTGACAGTTTAACAGCTGAGCCCAGCACAATAATTCAAAAACGTCTTTTTAGAACTAGTAACGACGGAACGTTGAGTTGCTTAATTAAAAGCTTATTATTGTAAGGTCCACCCAATTGACATATTAGTAAGCCCCTACCCCCTTAGTTACTGTTGCGAACTTGGACAAACAAAAATGACAGCTCTTAAAATGACAGCTGTCAGTGTGAAAACCTTGTCCCTATATCTTTTTGATAAATTTTGGACACAGAAGGACCACCATTCAAGTGGGACTAAAAATATACCATGGAGGGATATATAAAAGATTTTAAAGTAAATATTGGGGGTATTAATTTGGAAAGTGAGGGTTTACAGATCACAATGCAAGCGGGAGAGGCCTCAATTTTCAGCTGGATTTTAAAGTAAATATTGGGGGTATTAATTTGGAAAGGGATTCCGCATTCCGGAGAGGAAACAGATACAGGAAGATCATTTCCAATCCAGCAGGAATGGTGAAAGAGAAAGTTTTCTGGAAAGTGATGAAATCAAGTAGCTTGAGATGCCTCAGCTGTCGATGGTAACAGGGATTCCGCATCCGGAGAGCGTTGGGAAGATCATTTCAGGACTGGTGAACGAGATCTGGAAAGTGATTTTTTGAGCCTTCTGTGATGGAGGCGATGTAGATTCAGACTTCTGGAGGGGATGTAGATTCGTAGTAGTGAGTGGAAGTAGGCGGGTGAAAACAGTCCGCTATTTAGGTTTGTATGGACTCACTAACTTTAACGTTAGCTAGTTTTAGCCAGAGATACTTTGCTAAAGCATAAGATGACTTTAGCGTATTTGATTCTGTAACTTAATGAGAGTATGACAACCAGAAAACTAATGTTTTTGTATTCATTGGGATTGGGGGTGAATGCTTTGGGACATCAGTTTTGTTTGGGTTTAGGAAATAGAAAAAAAAAAATTCCATTGCCTATCCTCTCAGGATACCTGGAATCCGTGTTACAAGTACCACAGGCACGTTGTTTTTCCATTTTTGAAGCATAAACCCCATAAAAACAATGCGAGCTTCAGATCTTCCTATGTTTCTCTATGGCGCTCCCCGTGCAACTGATACTCGACTGCCATTGGCTCATCTGTGTTCGAGGGGAGGGGCTTACCGATAGGTCAATTGGTCCAATGACAAAATCCAGTGGCATGGGTGAAGGTATAATGCGTGTAGGTCTTTTATTTGTGTTTCTACAAAGTTCACTTAATTTAACAGGATTTAGTTTCAATTTTAGTCTAGCTCTGTGTTTAATCTGACTCCAATTTCAAGTGATCATTAAATTTAGAATTTCGATGAAGTGCCTACTGCTCTGTTCATCCAGGCGCCTTAGTTTGATCTGTCCTGGACACAGATTTGAGGTAACATCAGCCTCCACATGATATACTAGTCGTAATGATTTCAAAAGAGATTAGAATAACTGTATAAGTGTATCCCCTTCCCTCTGTAATAAGTGTAAGTCAAAAACACATAAACGAAGGTCTACATTTCAGTGCCCCTCCATGTGAAACTGGTTAAATGTACATTAATTTAATCATACTCCGCGATACATGAACAGTGTTGATCCTGCATGTTGTCATCCGTGTTCGAGATGACCGTAATATGAGACTCTTCCCACTTGCATTGTGATCTGTAAACCCTCCCTTCAAGTTATGGAATATTTAATTCCCACTTGAAATGGTGTCCCTTCTGTATCCAAAATTGTGCAAAAACATAGTGGGACAAGGTTTTCACACTGACAGCTGTCATTCATTGTAAGTCTGTGAGCAACTCTGTTTGTTTGTCTGAGAGAGAGAATATATTTTATTTATGTAAGGGTCATGATCCTTCTGGAAACAGATCAATCCAGTTTGACAGATGACAAGCAGGGGCATGTCTACATGATGGGCAGGGGTGGCACCAGCCACACTGAAACCTGGTTTGCCACCCCATGCCTCAAAATGACCTATTTATACTCAAACACTATCCACTGATTGTTACTGTCATTGTGTATTTATTTATCAAGTATTGAGGTTTCTGTGTTCATGTGGGTAATAACTGTATTGAGTAGACATATTATCTTAAAAAGCATAACAAGCTGCTCACTCGCTTTCTTACATGTTTGTAAGTGAACCACATGATTTAATAGCATTAATTTAATCAGTGCTACATTGTTTGAATAAAGTTTACAAACCGTGACTGAGTAATTTCTACTAAGTTTAATCTGCAACACTCCAGTACATTTCACTCAAATTCTAACTGGCCATGTTAAATGTACTTATTTCCTTTGCTAATTTTACATAACTTAGTTAAGTAGATTTTACTTAATTCCATACTTAAAATTAACTTATATTATGAAATATGTGCAAAAACCTGCAAAAGAAAAATTACGTAAATTTTACTTAGGTTTTTTTTTTTCAGTGAATATGTTGGCAATATCATACTTCATTTTGTTTGAATAAAGTTTACAAACCGTGACTGAGTAATTTCTACTAAGTAAAACACAAGAACTGTAAACTCTTGACTGTAGTAGTTTTAAATCAAAAAGTAGTAACACGATTAAAAATACTTATGTTTTACTGCTTTCAACCAAAAAAGCACAGTATATAATTCCGTTCTCATTGTATTAAATTGTAGTTTGTGAATGTCATATTAGGTTAGATAATTCATTACAACTGACCTTTATATGAAGATTCCATGATGTCTCTTGAAGTTTGTTGTTGTCATTTAGAGTCTCTCTGTCTGACTGAATAATCTGAATATGGGAAACTAGAAGTGCCTATCCTTCCTCATACTTACTCAAAAAAAAAAAAAGTATACGTTAAACATTGTTCATCCCATATATTCAGTGTTGCCCACAGGCTGCATATTTGACACCTGTTTTGTTACCACGCAATATGTTAGATGCGTTCTTTTATTTGGATGTGATCCCTTTAAGAATTTTAAGTTGCAGTAAGGAGTTATGCAATGTGACCATTAATCAGGAAGCAAGTAAGCATGGCACAGAGAGCAGCATTTTTTACTGTATCTGAAGCTAATACTGTGATATTTGCATACATCTTGATCCTGTTGTAGCATCGGGGGTGTGTATTGATTGCCTTTAACAATATCTACAATTGCAGATCACTATTTGGGACAGTGTTACAGTTTAAAGGGCTGATTGTTAGAAGTCTTATCATTTTCTATCTACCTCACTATTGTTAATGATTATTTCATTGTTGTACTGTTCCTAGACCCTTAAAAGTTCATGTAAATGCAGTTCAGATAAAACAGAGATTGTGAAAATGCATAGGTTAAATATGCATATAGGTACAGTATGTTTTTTACAGTATGTGTTAAGTACTGTATGCTCAGTCTTTTATCTCTGAGGTTAACCGATCTGTTTAGTATTGAATAGAGTAACTCAGATTGAATCATAAGAAGAGTCAAGTCTAGGCAAGCCTGAACCATAAAGCACTCACCTGACAAGGTGAACATAGAAGACTCCATTGTTCTTATATATTATAAGCTATATTATAATATATTCAAATACTGTAACAAATATATTCAATTTTTTTTCTCAATTTGTTTATTTTCTTCATGATATGTTTTGCAGGTTTCTGAACCAAGCAAATAGCGTCTTTTTAAATATTGTTTTATAAAAAAAACTTACTCTTAATTTACTAAATGCTTATTTTCTTAAAAACAACAGTAACTATTCTATACATTTGTTTTCTTTTCATTTATTATACAATTAACAAAAGCAAAAAAGGCCTCTAACACTAGCTTGCTCTATTCTTTTTCTATTCTATCTGTTTTCTTTTTATTTATTATAATTAAAAATACCCTTGCTATGTGTACTGTGTTAAGCTATCTGAGACTTGTTATTGCACTTGTATATCATTGCTCTTTTGTTGATTTTGATTGATTCCATTGTCCTCATTTGTAAGTCGCGTTGGATAAAAGCATCTGATAAAATGACTAAATTTATATATTTATATTTCCCATGTCAAGCAAAATTTTGTCTGTCTAAAACTAGGCAAATGTCCTTTCTTATGATGAATAGCATTTCTTGAAAGATACAACCAACTATACAAGAAACTGCAAATCCAAAAAAGTTCACCTGTTTGAAGTTGAATAAAAAAAAAGTTGTCACACTAACTGGAGGTCAGACAACAGAATGTTTTTATGTTGAATTTTTTGTAAAAAGTGTATATGTCAGTATTTATTTTTAATAAATGTTTTTTTTTTTTGAATTTTTTGTGTAAGTTTTTTTTTTTAGTATATGTGGTATGGTACATAAAACGAACGCAGCACTTAATTGATGTCAAACTAAACTGTTTTGCTAAAGTAAGAGTCTAGATGGTTGTGAATTGTTTTGTGAATTTTGAGCTTAGTTTGAAGAAACTGTGGATATCCAAAACAAAGCTTACTTCTGCATTTGAAGCAGTTTAAATTGTAGTTTAAGAGGCGATGGACCAGGTGGAGATTTGACCAACCCCACTTTCAACATTGTCATCTAGTGTAGTGTACCGCCATCTAGTGTTCACACTTAAAAATACATGCTTTCAACAGAAAGTAAAAATACGTACATGAACTTGTTTACACGTTAATTACTTCTGTTTAATATTTCATTTTTATTTCTAATGTTTGTTAACACTAGAACCACCACGGGGTAAATTTTACCCATGGCTGTTTTTCAAATGTACATAACAGGTTTTCAATAAAACATTCAAGTCTCCCAGTCATTGACTTTTACTAAAATTGTGTAATTTACAATCCCCTGGTGTTAAAAATGGTTGAATTAAAACGGGGCATTTGTACCTATAAGCGTCAGCAGGTCAAATTTACCCGCTATATAATGCCTGTATTTTCACACTGCTTATGTTTTAACATTGTACATTTCTAGGCAACGCCTTTAACTCACTGAATTAGCGGTTATCTGTTTCATAAATTAAGTCACAATGAGTAAAAGAAGGAGATTTATGGATGCCAAAGAGGAATTAGAAGCCCTAAATGCCATGAGTGATGGAGAGTCTTATGGTGGGGAAATCAGTGATGCGTCCTGGGTCGGCTCAGCATCTGACAGCGATCCAGAGCCTCTGAGTCTTTTCTTCAGGACAGGATCACTACAATAGTTACAGAGGGTGAGCATCAATAAACTTTGGATGTAAAATAATTTTCTTTAGTCAGACATCTCCCACAGTTATAATTATTATTGCGGTGGGTGCCTTGTTGGCAGAGACTATTTACACCAACTCCAACCAAAAAATAAATAAATAACGTAACCTCAGTGGTAGATAAGATGCATAGCCGGAGGATTTTTGATGCGAATGACTGGAGTGCAAAGCCACCTTTTGCAGAGTTCGTTATTTTCTGTTCTACACAAATAAATTTTTCCAGATAAACTGGCTTCCATTTGATAAATTTGAAAATACACTCATTTGCAATTAGTATTGTTAATGTTTCCTACTACAATACTGAGGTGCAAGTATCTGACACTATTTCCACTAGGTAGGCTATGAATAGTATCTAACTATTGCAAATACTGTTTTTTATGTAAATATATTCTATGGATATTTTCCCTTTGTGTAAATAGCATTTTGCTAAAAATACTCCCATTTTCACTTAGTGCAAATAGTCCCTGCCTTATTAGCCTGTAACTTTTCTGACTGGCAAAGGTGGTCTCCAATAGTTTCACCCTTAACTATAAAGATACATTTTCCTAGCAGCTAAAGTAGCCTGTGGGCTAATCTTATAAATGATTGTTGAACCCCTGTCTAATTTTAGTGTGTCACGGAGCCACAAGCACCAGTCCAAGAGATCGGAAAATTTGGTGAAGGCACTGGGAGACAGTAAGCCCAAAATATTCTCACTGAGTCTGCTGGCCCCACACCATAATATTCAAGATAAGATGACAGCTTTTTTATGCTTGTGTGATAGAGTGATGTTGCAGCACATCCGAGAGTGCACAGTGGCTGAAGCCCGCAGAGCCACTGAGGACACAGCCTGGGATATGTCCCTTGCTGAGCTGAAGGCATTCATTGCACTACTTTATGTCAGAGGTGCATACTGTGGGAAAAAACATTGACATTTAAAGATTCTGATCTGAGGAATGGGTCAACACATTCTTCATTTCCACAATGTCAATGAACCGGTTTATGGAAATCATGCGCTACCTGCGATTTGATTGGAGAGGAACACGGAGCTGCTATTTAGCCACCGGCAATTTGCGCTCATGGCTGAGGTGTGGCAGAAATTCACACAGAACTGCACTGCATGTTACCGACCAGGGCCAGACATTACTGTTGATGAGCAACTGTTCCCCACAAAGGCAAGATGCAGATTCACACAGTACATGCCCAACAAGCCAGATAAATTTGGAATCAACCAAGGCACTTAAAAGTGATAGAATCACACAGACTGTTTATCAGTGCAAGCTCCGAAGAAATGTCACCATCCTGAGCACTCAACGCCAGCATGTAGCCATCTCCACAGACAACAAGAGGAAGCCTGATGCTGTGTTCACACCAAACACGAATAGAGCGTCTGGCGCGAATGATTTCAATGTTAAGTCAATGTACAGACGCGTTTATGCGCGTCTGTAGATCTCGCGGCGCATATGAGGCTTTTAGCGCAGCGCGGTAGACGCAAATTCGCCTCATTCGCGCGTCTAGTTTGCACGAATAGAGCGTCTGGCGCGAATGATTTCAATGTTAAGTCGCGTTTATGCGCGTCTGTAGATCTCGCGGCGCATATGAGGCTTTTAGCGCAGCGCAGTAGTGTTTCATGCGAATTCGCGTCTGACGCCCGAGTTGAAAAATTTGAACTTTGGCGTCAATTCGCGCCACGTTAACCAATCAGGAGCCTGCTCAGGAGTCATTCATTCAACATGGAGGAACGACTGATATTGTCAGTGAGCAGTCACCCGGAGCTATATGACACAAGTTCATAATTCTATAGAGACAGGAATAAAAAGGACCTCGCTTGGAAGAGGGTGTTGTAAATACACATTTAACTTTTGAGTCACGTACATGTTTATCGACCCGCGGCCTTCTCGCTGTTTTTTACAACTATTTTCCCCCTAATATAGCTACTTTTCGCTAACAAGATAATGTGTTTATTCAGAGGACGTGTGCAGAAAAAAGTGGAAAAGAATGCCTCGAATGCTCGATCAACATCAGCCATCATGGAAACAGACAAACTGCCTAGCACTTGCCCCTCCCACAAGAAGCGGATTTCGTCTATTTCGCTCTAGACGCGCGAATGCATTCAAAATGTTCAAGCGGCAAACTAGATGCGGTAGACGCGAATTTGATGCTCTATTCGCATTTGGTGTGAACGCAGCATGAGATGGTGACCTACTACAACACTATGGCGGCATTTCAGTGCCATTAATAACCGAGCGTACAACTGATGCTTGCGCGCATGGTAAATCACTTCCGCGAGATGAAAACAAAATCGCACGTGAGGAAACGGGAGCCCGCGAGCTCATTTCAAACTCTCGCGCATGCGTAACATGTCTCCTGCGTGCAATACAAGCCCTCGCACGCACATGATCATTCCCCAGCTGCTCGTGCTCGATCTTCTCACCTGCTCGCTTGAACACTTTTATTTTTGTCGTGGGGCGGGGCTTGCTGTTTTAGTTGTTATCTCAAATGTCATTGGTTATTCCCCTTTTCCTGAAGTCAATATTGGACGCCTGTTAGAAGATAATTAATAATTCACTTGAAGTTTGTGATAAACACCGGCATTTTCTTTGATGGAGGAGCTAGCAACGCCAAATGATGACATGTAATGGTGTAGTAGTAGTGTCCCATTTCTTAGGGGAATATTTTCAGCCCTACACCTTGACACTCTGATTCAAGGTTCAAGAGGAAAGGGTAGGTGCAGGGCTAGGGGTATAAAATAGAATTGGGATTGGGCCATTAGACTGTAAATACTTAATTTTAATGTTCAGTGTTAAGTATCATTTTCTAGTTGTTATTCAGTATATAGAAGGCAAAGTTTTTCTGTAGTTTTTCTTATAAATTCTTTAAAGGATTGTTCAAAAAATGACAATTCTGTTATTTACTATTCCTCATGTTGTTCCAAAGAACTTTTGTTTATTATGAAAAGCAAATTGGGATATTTTTAATGAGACCTGAGATTTCTGTCCCTTTACTGACAGTCCAGATAAACAAAACTTCAAGATCCAAAAAGGTCAAAAAAAAAAAAAGTATCCATATGAATCAAGCAATTTAATCCAAGTCTTCTGAAGAGACATGTTCATGTTAGAATGGAGAAACTTAATTTAGCCATAATAAATATTGATTAAAACAAGTGTTTGTGTCTTTGTGTGGCACACGAGAACCAATGAGGTTTGTTCTAGCACATCACGCAGACACGAGTTTATCATTTACATGTTTATGTGACGCATCGTTTGTTGGTCACAGGCTTTTCAATCTTACGCGAACACACTGAGAAACCATAAACCCCAAATCCAACATACAGAGATTAAGTGAATGTGGAGGTGAATGTGTGTAAATGTGTGAGCGTGTGCGTGTTAGAGACGCTGTAGAAGGACAAACTGCCAGCCAACTAGTCCAAATATACACCGACTATCTGAGAGGAACGTATGTCAGTAGAATTATTATTATATATGTATATATTATTATAGAGAAGATCAGACTTCAGGAGTTTTTATTTCATCCAAACCAACAGTCATGACTCTGTCCTTTCCTGCTGATTCCTTTATATGTCATAGACATAACAGAATATCCCCTCCATTCAGCCTCCCAGTAACAGCGTCCAGACAGACTCTCTAGAAAGAACCTGATGACATACATCAAATCTTTCTGGATGATCAAGAAATGACTGTTCCTCATCCACACACGTCACCTTTCTGTTCCCCTCAGAGAGAGTGAGACAAGTGTTTGCTGTGTTTGGATCCAGTGTGAGAAAACAGGCATCTGAATACAAGAGAGAACATTTAGAACAAAACACAACTCCAGTCAATAAAGGTGTCCATTTTTGCAGACTTACATTTACGTAGACCTGCTGTAATCCTGCACTCTCCTCCATGATCCACACTATAAAACACACACAGGGTTCACATTCTGCACATCAGATATAATAAGTAAACACACAGTAGTGTAACTTTTCCTGCTCAACATACTTGAGCTTGTCCAGTGTGCAATGGGGATCTTCCAGTTTTTCAGACAGCAGCTTGACTCCTGAATCGCCTGGGTGATTGAGATCAAACCCCTCACACCTAAGAGAGCTGGATCTGAGATACAGAGCTGAAGACACATAACGACAGCCTTTCTCTGTCACCATACAGCCAGACAATTTACAAACACACAACAACAGTCCACATCACATTAGTTTGACAATCAAAACTACTGTATTTGTGTTTGATCATACAGCCAGAATTTTGTTAATATATTTTTTTTCTTTCTTCAAGTATTTATTTTTTACTTTCACTTTCCTAGTTACATCCCATTGGCCCACATCGTACACCTTATGCCCATGTTCCTGTGACGTCATTGACCAGCTCTCCAAACTGATCGTTCCCCCGTGGCATAAAAGTGGAGAGTAGACACTAGCAAGGCCCTAGATGCTTTGAAACTTTGTCCTGTGTGTGTAATAGGGGATATTCAGATTCACTCTGTTCAGTTAATTTTTTTATGTAGATTTGTTTGTATCCATATTTTTTGAGAATTGCTAATCACAGTATATTTACATAGATCACTGTTCATTGCATACATATGTTCTATTTAAAATAAATTTTGGGGATGTGCTCAAGACAGTGGAGTACAAACATAGTAAATGCTTTCATACACAGTAGGTAGTAAACCAAAATGCCAATCACCACTGACACAAGGCCACAGTATTAAATGAAACCAAGTCACATGTGAAACTGGTTTGTGAAATCACCACCAGGTGGTGCAAATGGTTGGTTGAAAGCATTGCTCAATAAAGCTAGAATTGTAAAGCTGGAATTTTCACTTGTAAATAAAAATAAAAAGATAAAAATAATGTAATAAATCAGTCGGAATATTACAGTAATAAGCATTATATAATTTAATATTGAATTATTCATCATGTTTCATGTTCCAGCTATGTGACAACTTTCACGGTGAAATATTACAGTGACGGTAGTGCTTGAAGTGTGCTTACTTTTTACTCTACAGTACCAGTCAGTATTTTAGATCAGCTCTTTTAAAATGTATTAAATATAACCCTTGATTGCATGAATCTTTCGACAATCATCATTACATATTCGGGTCTTTAGCGACCCAGACCTATATATCCAGCATGGATGAACTGCTGCAATAGCAAAAAAACTCTCTTGAAATTTTAAAAGCAATTACAGAAGAATAGAATAAAGCGTATTTAGTTTCCTTTTGAAACTTAAAAGGGTTCAATTTGAGCATATGGTTTTACCATCGCTGTCATCGTCAGAGCGCACTTCCACGGTACATTCAGCATCTCCCTCACATTCACAATCTCAGCCACAGTCTCAAAACTATAGTTTTCAATGACGTCATATTCAATATTTTGATGCCTGGCAGCTTATTCACCACATCCAGCATCAAATGGCAGTGACATTTATATTTCATTGTACATAGTAATTGCTCTGCAGTAAAGCCATTCAAACCAGTTTAATTATTGCTGATAATATTCTTTTGTTTTATGCCTGTGGTAATAATGAGTGAAACATCATCGTTATCATTGTGTATCAAACAGTGCCACCTTGAAGAAAAAAGATGCATTGCACAAATTTAGTCATAAGATATGTGAATATAGTCGCACAGGAAAAAATAACCATTTACATACCTCGGGTCTGTAGTGACCCTATACACTTTTTACAAAAGAATTATTGAAAAAATAATTTTTTTGTATTTTATTTTTATTTTCTTGTTATATTGTTTATAATTAATAGATTGAGGAATACTAGGAAAGCTGATGTCTAACTTTAAAAAATTAATGAGGGAGAGGGTAGAGAATGATGTCCGTATGCATTTAAGGGTTAAAGAGGTGTCCATTATGACATAAAAATTTAAAATGATAGAAAAGGTGTATATGTGGATTGTTAATAGGAAGATTATGAGTGATGCAGGCCTAGTTTTAACGCATATTTTGGCACCATTGTCATATTAATGTCACAAATGAAAGGTTTGAAACATATCAGAAAGGTGATATTCAGCAGGTGACCTATTTATTATGCCTGTGGTATGCCTGTGGCTCCTTTTGAATTCAATGAAGTTGTCAATTACATAACTATATTGAAGCTAATTGCACTATGATTCTCTTATTTACAATGTGTGTGCACTTTGTTGATTTAAAATGAGAGGATTTGAGAGTTTAATCATTAGGATGTTTTATTAACCCTTAATTGCAAACTTCAGGTCTTTAGTGACCCGGGACATGATTTACTACCCTCTCCCTCCTTCATTTTTTTAAAGTTATACATCAACTTTCGAAGTATTCCTCAAGCTAGTCATTTTAAACAATATAACAAGAAAAAATATATAAAAGAATGTCTGTATTCTGTAAAAAATTTTGTAAAAAGTGTATAGTGTCGCTAGTGACTCGAGGTATGTAGGCTAAGTATATTTTATTGAAGCTAATTGCACTATGATTCTCTTACAATAAATGCAATTTACCTTTATTCCTCGAGATGGCACTGTTTGACAAACAATGATGATGTGATGTTTCACTTATATTTCTAGATGTGGCTGTTTTTGAAAAACAATGATGTTAGAATTACCAGAGGCATAAAACAAAAGAAAATCATTAGGAAAATTATAATTGAGGTTGAATTTCTTTGTTGGATTGCAATTACTGTATGCAAAGAAAAATAAATGTCACAGTCATTTGATGCTGGATGTGGTGAATAAGCTGCCAGCGATCAAAATATTGATTTTGAAGTCCCTGAAAATGATCATTTTGAGATTATGGTTGAGATCGCGAATATGAGCCAGATGCTGAATGTACTGGGGAAGTGTGCTCTGACGATGACAGTGATAGTAAAATAATCTGTTCAATTTGAACCCTTCTAAGCTTCAAAAGTAACCAAATATGTTTTATTTTATTCTTTTGTAATTGTTATTAAAATATCAGGAAAAATGTATGCCATTTCAGCAGTTAGAGATCCACTCGTGTTGTCTAGTTCCAGGACACTAAAAACCTGAATATGTAATCATTATTGGTGAAACATCCATGCATTAGTTTTAATTCATCCCTTCTTTTCAGTTTCAGCTAAATCGTGGCCAGGTTTTAATTATTTGTTTCTTTTTTTAGTTAAATAATGGGAATTAAATAATACAGTGCTCACGTTTTAGTAAAATAAAATGTAAGAATATGGTAACACTTTATTTTAAGAACCAATTCTCTCTATTAACTGGTTGCTTATTAGCATGCGTATTACTAACATATTGGCTATTTATTAGTACTTATGAAGCACATATTAATTTTTTATTCTGCATGCACATTTAGATCCCGTAATCAATGTTCCCTTTTTTTTTCTTGCGCAGCAAAAAAATTCACTATTGGGCGGACATTTCAGCCACCTGATCAAATCAAAGTATTCGTTAAAGTATACTAGACCTGTTCAGCATACACAAAAAAGTGTGTAACTTTTAACTGTAATGTGCTATTTATATTTGATTTGACCCTTGATATAACTTAATGATGCACATTTTAAGCTGAGAAAATTTTTTTACAGTGCTGTGTAGCGTATGAGCAGTTCATTCATTCATTGGTTCTGAATTAATGAATCATGGCTCATTGAATCTAAAACAATGCACATTCCTTGGCTAAAACCCAAAGCTTTTAGCCCCTGAACTCATGCAGGTAAATCAAACTCTCTGCAAGCTGAATGACCGGCATGGTGCCAGCATGGCTGGGTTTAAATTCCTGACCAGATCGTAAAACTTTATTACCCCAACTGGGAGAAACAGAAAAAGCCCAGCTCGCTAGGAATTCTTGTAAGGAAAAAGGAAAGTAAATATATTCTAAATGTATTGACTGTATTTCCTTTTTGTGCTTAGATGTCTTCCATATCAAATTGGAGTATCTGCAGTTTTATTGTGTTAATCAAACTTTAAATGTGTGTAATTCTGCATATGAATGTAACTTTATGTTTCTCCTACCTTTACCTGTCATTTTTGGTATCTGTTTAACCATCTTGCTTTGACCGAACCACTCATACATAGGAAATTACAGTAAAATGTATTATTCTGGAATTACCATCTTGTTGGAATATAACTGCTGAATTCTGACAACACCATAACTCACTCGAGTGGGTGTCTCCCCAGAGACAAATAAACTTTTTCCCGCTTCAGATCATGGACATTCATTGGTTGTTCGCGCGAACAGAGGCGTGAACCCAGTTGCTCCATAAGAGACTGACACAGAACTTTCTCGTTGCACTTTTGTTTCGGCACTTTGTCGAGAGAACGTCTGTCGTGATGGCTCCTTAGGGAGATTTATTGTTCGTTTTTCTTTTCTTTTCTTTACTAAGTTTTATTCTTATATTCGCCTCTCCCTACACGAGGGAGACGAACTCTGAATCATTTCTTTGGTAACTCCACGTTCGTTGAACCTTTGAAACTTTGCGCGAGTCTGCTCGCCCCAGAAGACACGAGAGAACACGCCCAGCTCCAAAAGAACGACACACGCACGCTCGTCTTTAGCAGGCATAAAGATATCCACATGCAAGTATTATTTCCTATAGAGATTTAAACGCTGCTTAAGGTTGTCTATTCCCTTTTTCAAGGTGATCTGATTCCTTGTTGTCTTTCAAAAGGTTACTATATGTGATTTTGCCATACTGGGCGATCATTCTGCATGATTCTGCATATCTCTCTCTCACCTTCTCTCGCTCCCCCTTTCACTCACTCTCTCTCTCGCTCTCATTTTGTTATTCGTTTTGTATTGTATTTGTTTTTACTGTTTGTATTGGTATACGCATATTTACAATGTGTGAATCGTAGTTTGATGTATTATTAGTTCAATTATTAAAAGCCAATATATTCATGATTGCTTCTGTCTAAAATGCTCACATTACGAAGTCAATGAAATATGTGATCTTAGCTACAAAGCTTATTTGTTACTTTTCAGTAACCTAAATTTTATAAGGACAGGAGAATGGTTTCATGGCCAGAAACTATTTTTCCTGGAATTATAAGAAGTGATAACTTTATTGAAAGTTGATAAGTTAATCTTACGGCCGTTTGCTGGACAAACCACTGTTTGATTTGCATTAATTCCCAGAAAAAGATATCACGTTAATTGATATGAAGAATGGAATATTGACATATTAATGAGTAAAATTACAGTGCCTTGTAATGAGTTATTGATATATACAATTGACCTATTTTTCATCTTCAATAATTTTAATGTAACTGTTACATGAGAGATATATATTAATCATATTCCTGATTAATTATTAAAATTCCCTATATATCATTTGAGCTAACGTAATGTACTACCCAGTGCGGCTACAGCTGTTACTTACGAAGAAATTCTATTTAAAAATAATTTTAAAAAATCTCACAAAGAGGAGTTCAATTGTTAATAATAATATAATATTATACTATATAGCTAATACGAAAAAAGAAGCAGTTATTGTTCATGAATTTCCTTTTTGATGTCAATTATTTTTAGACTTACAATATATATATATATATATATATATATATATATATATATAAAAACATATTTTCAATAAATATTTTCAAAAACTGTGAACGTGAATTCTTTTACAGTTATCTAAACATCCCCATGTAGTTTGCGCACTACTGTAAATGTCTCCGAGTTTTGTTCCCATTCTGTGCCCATCGTCCGCTATTTCCACCACTTAATCAAGCCACTCTTCTTTAAAACACAATGACATTTTATTTCACGTCATTACATTAGTGTTGGCTCTCATGTTGAGCTATTTCATCTGCAAACATTGGAGTATTTGATTTCTACAACGACTCATTAGATGCACATCATTTTCTTTCTATAAAACCTGTAAACTGCATTCACCGATTCGAACTCTATAGCGACACCAACGCTATAGTGGTTTGTCCGAGCATTGCAATTATTTTGCACTTAACTAGACTTTAATCACATTGCTTTCCCAACTTATTTTTGCATATAATTTCTTCTGCGCAGTCACAACAAATGAAGTGCGCAGTCTAAAAGATCATTCTGGTTAAGTGAATGTTTGTGTCCGGATGTGAAGGCCTCATTCATATGTGGTAATAAATTGGATATGAATCGGATACGTGCATTTGCGTGTGCCATGTAAGCAGACAAATCGGATATTCCCCAGTAAATGCAAGTTGTACGTCATTAAAAAAGTGACGTCAACTTAGGTGGACACCACCAACTGAGATCACATGACTTATTATAGGCGCGATGGAGGACGAAGGATACACATAGTGGAGCAATACGGAGGTTTCATGTCTTTTTTCTCCGCCGTACGAGACCATTGTTTTGCTGATTTTTTTTTTTGTTGACTTTTCAAAATATTGTGGAAAGCAAAACACTGTATAATTTATTTTTTTTGCATCTGCATCCATTGTATTTCGTGCTGTTTTACTTCCTTTTCCGGGTCAGAACGTCTACGTTTGGTAGTTTCAGCAGTGTATAGTGTAAATGCAAAAATCGGATACGGGTCACTTTTAAAAGATGATGTAAGCGGATATCGTCAAAAAAATCAGATATAGTCAGAAAATCGGATTTGGGCATCAAGACCTGCAGTGTAAATGCAGCCATATTGTTTAACAGATGAAGTGCAGCAAGTGTTGGCGAAGTAACATTTTGAATTTGAAAATAAAATGTAATAGCGTGACTATTTATATAGTGCTGAAAAGTCAGAGCCTTTGAACGTGTAAGTGCAATGCAATGATGGGGCCATTTTGGAAGATTACCGTGGATCTTAAGAGCTCGATTATATAACCGTGCTATTGGATCAGTAATTTCCTTAATGGTAAGAGACCAGATTGGAAGACAATAAGACATTGTTGAAAACACAACTGCATGTAGATAAGTTTCAGAAACAGAAAAAGAAAGATATGATCTAATCTTGTTATACACAAAGTTTATGACGTTTCTTTTTTTGTTTTTGTTATATTATAAATGTGTGTAAGATGTGTATCAAGTAACACACCAAGATATTTAAGTCTTTGTAGTGACAAGATCTTGACTTGCAAAGGTAATAGAATCAACATAAGAAAGACTTTTTCTAGTTGAATGAAAGTACGTACCTTCAGTTTTTTTTTACATTGATGGTCAGGTGGTTCTTTTTCAACCAATCATGTAAACACTGAAGATCAAATGTTAATTTAGAATTTATGACATCAGGATTAGAGTCAGAGAAAAAAAAAACCAGTATCATCAGCATACAAAAAGCATTCTGAGTATTTACACACTTGAGGGAGGTCATTAATGTATAAAAGAAATAGTAAAGGTCCAAGAACACCCATATCACAGACTAAAGATTGAGATGTTACATGGTTAATTTTAACAGCTTGCGACCTATTTGTCAAAAAATGAATAAAGCATTTCTATCACAGATGAAGGCAAATTAAATGAGTAAAGTTTAAGCAAGAACTGATGGTTCACTGTATCGAAGGCTTTACGAAAGTCAAAAAAACAGCTCCAGTGATGTGACCTTTGTTAAGAGCATAACGTATTTGTTCAGTAAAAAGTAGTAATGCCGACATGGTAGATTGCTTAGCGTGAAAACCATGTTGACAGTCACTGAGCCAGTTGTTAATTTCTAAATAAGAGATTAAGATTATGCAAGGTTTTTTCAAGTAACTTAGACATTGCTGGGAGTATTGCTATAGGTCTATAATTTGAAACAAGTGTAGGATCATCAGATTTAAAAATTGGAGTAATTTGTGCTCTTTTCCAATCAAGAAAGGAAAGATCGAAAACCTGATAGATTAATATTAAATGCTGAAAAAGAGGTATAAGGCTATCAGCATGAGTCTTCAGAAATAAAGTATTTAAACCATAAATATCACAGGCATGAGAATTTTTTAATGAGTGCAATATTCTTATTACCTCATTCTGTGAAATCTCAGAAAATGAAAACTGATCAGGTGTTAGAGAAAGAACAGGTGAGAAGGAAGAAGCTGCAAAATTGGTTGCCAATTCTTTAACAGATGATACAAAATAATCATTAAAAGCACTTGCAATCTTTTCCGAATCTGAGATAAGAGTACCCTGTAGGGAAATTTGAATATTGACATTCTTTTTCTTCTCATTTTCACCGGTGATGACTTTAAGGGTCTGCTTTAAATTCTCTGGGTTAGTAGCGGATAGAGTAATCTGTTGTTGGAAATAGACCGCCTTAGCCTTATGCAGTTCAGCAGTATATTTATTTCTATTTTGTATGAAGTTATTTTTACTCTCCATTTCCCCAAGAAACAGGCAAGAATGAACTCATGAATGGGCCATCCACTATGATCCCTGTTCTTTCTGATAACAAAGCACTTGAACACAATAAAATTTTAATTACAACTACAAAAGTGGGAAGTAGGAAGTGTCTGAGCATGTGAAGACAGAGCATAACTGACAGTAGTGGTTCATAATCATGGTCCTGGAGAACCCTTACCAAAACTAATTTCAGATGTCTCTCTAATCTAGCATATCTTATTCAACTCAACAGTTCATTAGTAAAGACCCTTAAATGTGTGTGTCAGATAAGACATCAAAAACGTGCAGTGTTGGGGTTCTTCAGGAGCAGGATTGGGAACCACTGATCCACAGGTTGGTGAATAGCAAGGATAAGTCCGTATTCAGACCAGTGAGTGAGGAGTGAGAATGGCTTTTGTAAAAGTGTGATTCAAACCTCGAGGCATATCGAGGCAAAGATCTGGGCAAAAGTTGTGCAGTGTATTTCTGCCTCAAGATGTCCTTACTCTGATTATTGGCTATAATCGCATTAGTGGAGAATATGTAAATATAGTCAGTAATGTCATCTACAGTATTTGAACTGTGAAAGTCAAACCTCAGTATGTTCACTTGACAGTTTGAACTCTTCAGTGCAACAGAGAGCAGCTTCACTTTTGAATCCTGCATGTCGTTGTTACTCAGGTCCAGCTCTCTCAGATGGGAGTCTGATTATTGTAGAGCTGAAACTTTCACAGTGTTGATCAGAGAGACCACTTCCAGCAAGTCTATAACAGGATGGCACAGCAATAAATAGGAGATGGATGGTTAAAAACTAGGCATTACACAATAAATTACTGAGGATTATAGACTTTCAAGTTATTCTGAACACAACAATGGCATCATTACTGCTGCTATTAAGCTCACCGGCAAAGCCCAGAGATGAGCAGTGTTTCAGACTCATTTGAGCTGCCCTCATGCACCCCACAAAATACCTGTCATCCATTTCAAACAGACTTCTACTCTACCAGTACCAACCACACATGTGGTTAATTCAATTATCCATATTGTTCTAAGCTTTATTGTGAACAACAGGGTGAATTTAGCTTCTATTTCACTACTGTTACCCATTTTGCTAGTCTAGACTTCATATTTGAAGAGTCTGGTTCCAAAACGCAATAAATCCATTTTGATTAATTTGAGTAAAAATGTGTTTTCTTTACCAAGAAAGTGGCAAGATGAAAACCACTATTTTCTGTTTCAAACTTTCACATAGCATCTTTAGGTTATAATACCATTAAAAAATGCAATAAATCCATGACACATATTTTTGTTTGTTTTGTTTTTTTCCTTGAATCAATATAAAAGTTATTTTTCATATTGAAACTGTTGAAAATACAAAACATATTAAGTTGATCCACATATGACAGGCTCTGAACTTGGTCAATACTAATCTTATATACAGGCACTGGACTAAAAATACATTCATCAGTCATCGCTTCCAAAATTAATTCAGTGGGTCATCTTGTTAATGCTATAAATGAATTAGGCCTACAACAATAAAATAACATTTCATCATGAACAAGAACATGAACAATATCACATTAGACCAGAGAAATTCCAAAATGACATTTCCCTTACATTCAACTTCGAAAAGTGCATTGATCTTTGCCATGTTACATTCCTTTAGTTGACTTTTAAATTTTTTTTAAAAGCAGTAGCAGTACTGAACCATACTTTTTAAATGAATAAACATATTAATATTATTATATTGATCATTAAAGTTATATCAAATTTTACTAATGTTTAAAAATGAACCTTGTAGAAAAATAGATTATTGATACTGTATGTGTGCTCTCACTTTATTTGCTTCTATTTTAGAACACTGCATGATTATCTAATTGAAATATTTAGAACACTGCATGATTATCTAATATATATATATATATATATCTATATATATATATATATATTATTTGGTTCTATTTTAGAACACTGCATGATTATCTAATTGAAATAAAAAATATATATATAGTTACAATATTTGAAGAAGAGGTCTTTTTATTGTTTATTTAATCACCAAATAGAGTTTTCTTCAAGAATGAACAATGTGGCATAAATGAGTTTGAAGTTTGTTTAGAAAAACAGAACAAAGGGAAAGAGAAAGTGTGATCTGCATTACAGCTCTCTATTTGAAGCATACAGACTGCATTAGAGCCACAGAAAGAGCACAATACATAATTTTTAGCCTAGGGTGAAGTCATTATGCACATTAAGTCAAGTCAAGTCAAGTCTGCTTTATTTTCAATTCTTCCACATGTACAGTACATACAATTAACAATGATTTGGGACAAATATAATGTAATTTAATGGAAAACTATGTGAATATGGGGCTCTGTTCCAGCAGGATTTTCTGTCGGCTGCATTTAAATGCGCGTTTGAAGTTTTCCACTCTGTGCCCCACACGGTGTCAAAACAAACAACACTTGCTGTTAATGATTTCCGCCACTAGAGGCCGCTCTCATACTGTATAATGGCAGTGGACCCTTCTCAGCCACCCCAGCAACAGATGCAACCCAGAAAACTGTCGGCATGGATTTTTTCCGATAACTGTTCCGTCAATCAACTATCGATGCCAATTAATCGGCAGAAAACATGACCTAAGAACTCAGTGGATATCATATTTTGCGTAAAATTAAAAATGGACTTTTCAATACCAACCAGGTACTATACTGATTTTGGCGGAAACTCATTTAAAAAAATAAAAAAAAAGGTGTTTATCGTGTTTTGGAACCACACTCTTCATTTCTTCTTCTTCTTCAACTAATACTTTGTTTGGTGTATTAACAGTTTGAACTTTGAATTCTTAATTCTGAATGTGAGACAGATATAAATATATAAATATACACTCACCTAAAGGATTATTAGGAACACCTGTTCAATTTCTCATTAATATAATTATCTAATCAACCAATCACATGGCAGTTGCTTCAATGCATTTATGGGGTGTGGTCCTGGTCAAGACAATCTCCTGAACTCCAAACTGAATGTCAGAATGGGAAATAAAGGTGATTTTTGGTTCTTGGTGCCAGACGGGCCGGTCTGAGTATTTCACAATCTGCTCAGTTACTGGGATTTTCACGCACAACCATTTCTAGGGTTTACAAAGAATGGTGTGAAAAGGGAAAAACATCCAGTATGCGGCAGTCCTGTGGGTGAAAATGCCTTGTTGATGCTAGAGGTCAGAGGAGAATGGGCCGACTGATTCAAGCTGATAGAAGAGCAACTTTGACTCAAATAACCACTCGTTACAACCGAGGTCTGCAGCAAAGCATTTGTGAAGCCACAACACGCACAACCTTGAGGCGGATGGGCTACAACAGCAGAAGACCCCACCGGGTACCACTCAACTCCACTACAAATAGGAAAAAGAGGCTACAATTTGCACAAGCTCACCAAAATTGGACAGTTGAAGATTGTAAAAATGTTTCCTGGTCTGATGAGTCTCGATTTCTGTTGAGACATTCAGATGGTAGAGTCAGAATTTGGCATAAACAATTTCAATTTCAATTTTATTTGTATAGCGCATTTACAACAGCCTCCAGGCTGACTAAAGTGCTTTACAGAAGAGCAAGAATATTACACATACATGAAAAATAGACCAGACAAAAATTTAAAACCACCCATTTCATAATTTAGCATATCACAGTAGTCAATACACTAAGGTAAATAAAAAAGTTTTTGGGAAGGAATATTAAATATACATGGAAGGGGCCAGTCTGATCTCTTAAGGGTAGGGTATTCCAGAGTCGTGGCCCAGCCACCGCAAATGCATGCTCCCCTCTACGCTTTAGCCTAACGCGAAGGACCACCAGCCTGGTCACAGGATCGTAGGCTTCTTGATGGAGTGTAAGGATGAAGAAGTTAAAATAAATAGACAAGAGCTTTGTTATGAAGGGATTTATAAATGAAGAGGAGAAGTCTATTCTCTGACAAATCGGCAACCAGTGAAGGGATCTAAGAATTGGAGTGATGTGTTCATGTTTACGACAGTTTAAAAGAAGTCTGGCTGCAGCATTTTGGACAAGCTGAAGTCGCGTAAACAGAATGAGAACATGGATCCATCATGCCTTGTTACCACTGTGCAGGCTGGTGGTGGTGATGTAATGGTGTGGGGATGTTTTCTTGGCACACTTTAGGCCCCTTAGTGCCAATTGGGCATCGTTTAAATGCCACGGCCTACCTGAGCATTGTATCTGACCATGTCCATCCCTTTATGACCACCATGTACCCATCCTCTGATGGCTACTTCCAGCAGGATAATGCACCATGTCACAAAGCTCGAATCATTTCAAATTGGTTTCTTGAACATGACAATGAGTTCACTGTACTAAAATGGCCTCCACAGTCACCAGATCTAAACCCAATAGAGCATCTTTGGGATGTGGTGGAACGGGAGCTTCGTGCCCTGGAGTGTGCATCCCACAAATCTCCATCAACTGCAAGATGCTATCCTATCAATATGGGCCAACATTTCTAAAGAATGCTTTCAGCACCTTGTTTAATCAATGCCACGTAGAATTAAGGCAGTTCTGAAGGCAAAAGGGGGTCAAACACAGTATTAGTATGGTGTTCCTAATAATCCTTTAGGTGAGTGTATGTTTATCCTTATGTAATTGAAAAAAAAAAAAAAAGAAAGAAACCTTTCAATCGGTCTCATACTGTTCTGTTGTGTATAATTATGTTCTTTTTTTGCTCTGATAATTTGAAACTACTGAAGTTTAACACATATATTTAATTTTAAGATGACTACTTTGAGGCACAACGACTCTTAAAGAAAATCTCTGATGTGTAACACATCAGATCTACAGTCTGAAGAGGAAGAGGAGGAGATTAGACCAAAGAGAAGGCCAAAGCTCAAATTTTCCGTGCCAAACGAACTTAAGTCTAATCATCTTTTGGCAAAGTTTACATTCGCGTTAACCATCGAGCTCGCGCATCATCTGCTCCGGAAAGCATTAAGGTTAAGCTTCGAGATCGGGACAATTTGAGCTCAGCTACACACAAGAGCCAGATCAAAGCAAGTATTTTCTTATATCACAACTTAAAATTGCTGTTTAAGGTTGTCTAGGCTATTCCATTTTTGTGAAATTATCCAATGACTTGGGGTCTCTCACATAGTTAACTGTTTGAAAATTGTCACTCTGAGATCTGCCTTCACTCTCTCTCTCGTTTCTCTCCCTCTCCATCTCATTACTATTCTCGTTCGATTATCTTGTTTAAATTGTACTGTTTGTTTTGCTATATACTCATATTTACTCTGTGTGAATTGTAGTTATGTACTCTTTAGTCCGCTTTTATTTAATACAATAATTTGCTTGAATTGAACCGTTTTATTGCTCATCAAGATCGAAGTCCCTGAATCGTGTTATCTAAGCTACAAGCTTTGTTTTCTAGGAATGAATTTCAGTAATCTAAATAGTACAGACACAGAAAATGTTGTTTTTCCTGATCAGAAGATTAATTTTTCTTGGAGTTTGTAAGAAGGGTATTTTTATTGATCTTTGATAAGGAAGTCTAGCATCCAGTTCACAGGACGAACAGATTGTCTAGATAACTTAAATTAATTCTAGTAAAGGTTACCTTTAAATGATTAAATATTCCCTCTTTGGGTAATTTAATATTTGTAAGCAATAAGCACATCATATTCATAGACTCATGAATATTCACTTCATTTGAGTTAATTATTCCCCAGAAAGTGATTGTTGCTACATAAGGTCATTCTGGAAGTTTTTCTTTTATATTCGTTTCTTATTTATTTGGTTTTATCTTATTTAAACTTTGTGTAATTTATTTAGGCCTATTTTATTTTCTTAAAAACGTTCTAATATAGGCTAGGCAATAAACATTCTATGGTTCTTATTTGTTTGGGTCCACAGTTTGCTGATTTTCAGGGGGTTTTTTTTTCTTTTTTTTCAGCCTATGCATGGTGGTATTTTTATTCGTTATGTTAATAAAAGTTCTGTGTTTAATATCAGTTGTTGTTGTTTTTTTTTTTTTTTTGTCCATTCAAGCACACCGAATTGGCAATTGCCGCTAATACGAAAGTGAAAGTATAACGCGCACTGATTTATAAGCTATTTAAAAGAGAGGAAAAGAGGAAACCCCCACTCCACGGTATTACGGTGTTGTCACACATCGATTAACCAGTGGGAAATTTTCCTCACCACGGCAACCCTAGTTTAAGTCAATGAAAACTTTTGAGCAAAAAAAATGGTCACAATTATATAAAAGCACAAATCAAGAGAATGTTGAATCGTACCCATGGTTTTTAAGCTCATCTAGTGTGCTGATTTATTACAGGCTATTTATCATATAAATTAACACGCTACATTACCAAAACTGGTAAAACAAGAAACTTACTGCAAAAATTAATACAGTGAAATCCCTAATATTAATACCTATAATTTTAAATTATATAAATGATAACAGCAATATATAAAATAACAGCAAAAAATACTTTATATAAGCCCATTTATTCAGCAACCACAATCGCAAAAAATATAGTGGAAATCCATGTTTGGATTTATTACAGTTCATCGCTAAGAAGATAAATTGTGAAGGAACACAGACTGGCTGAATGATACTTTTATTTGAGTAGAAAATCTCAATGGATTTCATTCTCGTGTTACGCATCACGTTTGAGCTTCCTAAAGAGGTTTGTTCTCGCGCATTAAGCAGGTTTGTTTGAGCTTAAATTTATGTTCACTGATCAATGTTTATATGTGCCTAAATTCAATTCTTTGAGGCCTCTTTTTAAAAAAAAAAAAAAAAAAAATACTTTCTCTTTCCATCTGTTAAGTGGAATGTGCCTTGATGAGTTAACCAATGAAGAATGAAATTTACATATTCTAATTTTTTTTTTTTTTTTTTTTTTTTTTTACAGCTGCAGAAGTCCACATTATGAGTTCATTGGAATTAGTAAAACACCAGCAGGAGCAAATAATTGATAAAGTAAATTATTTGATGAGCAAGTTGAACCCAGCAGGCCAAGACATGGAAATGCCTGACAACCCAGTAGATTTTGCATTAACATCAGTGGAGGAAGTGGAGAATTTTGAGGAGTGGCTCAGAAATCCCGAAAAAAAATTATAAAGTTGAGTGTGGTGAGGTGTGTTGGGGGTTTTTTTTTTGGTTTTTCCGTCCCGATCTCATTACACTGAAAATTTACATTACAATCTAGCATTAATTTTTTTTTTTTTTTTTTTTTACAGTGCATGCTTATCTTAGGAAGTGAAAAACACATGCTGTGTTAATTATTTTTAATGTGATAAACAAATTATCTTTATCAGCCCTTTTAGAAATGTTTTAATGGTCTTTCAGCCAATCAGAAAAGTCATATTATGTCTATTAAATAACTTGTGCTATACATTGCAGCAGTTTTAGGTTTGCTCTTAAATGTACCTGGATAGCTATCACCTCTCTCTTAACATTACACAGTAGTGTAGTGGAAATGTTCCCCTACTTATGGGTCTGATTTAAAGATGTAGTGACGAAGGAAGCAAACCGTAATTTTGGCACAATGCCTAAACCCTCGTGCAGAACGGGACGGTAATCGCACAAGCTTATCACAAGCATTTTTTCATTATGTTTTTCAGCGTGTCTTTGTGTTCATACCCAAGCAATTTTTCACTGGCGATGTGCCAAGTGAACATGCAAATTCACTCCCTGACAGTAGAGGGGCTTATTGAAAAATAGAAAAATCCTGGTGCACAAGGTGGCAATGCGCATCTTTACGCTTCTGACACTCGCTTTTCACACAGGAGATGAGAGCCAGTATTTATCCGCTTGCCAAAACCATTCACACACTTTGCTTACTGGCAAATAGAACTTGGATATTTCAAGCAGCAGCAGTAGGAGTGTCAGGGGAGTCACCACCCACTACAGTCTAGGGTTGAAGGTTTTGGGCCACCTTGGGGCTAGCCGCAGTCCTGCAGAGTTCAGCTTCAACCCTAATCAAACACACCTGAACAACCTCATCAATGTCTTCAGGATTACTAAGGCTACAGGCAGGTGAGGTTTTTTTTTTAGGGTTGGAGCTGAACTCTGCAGGACTGCGGCTCTCCAGGACTGAACTTGCCTACCCCTGGTCTAGGGCTGTCAAAATGGCTGAAAAACTAAATTCGAAATTTGTACTTATATATTATCAAAATTCAAATTTATATTCGAATTTAAAATGCATAATTTCAGTTAGGGTGATGAAAAGCTTTTGGCTTCTCTCCTGAGGCCACAAGAGGGTGCTTTGAGCAAAATATTATTAATACATGTTTATTCAAAGCATTAGAATACATGACTGTGAAGTGAATAATATTTAAAATAATGTTTATAAACCAATTATAATTAAGTTGCTTAAACAATTATAAACAAAACACCGTCATGTATGCATGCATAGTTTAATACAAAGGGTGAAAAGCCAATCACACAGAATACATTTTTCATTTAAAAACATGAGGCAGTGGGGATGGGGAAAAACCCACCATAAAGTCTCGCGATATGTTTTTTAAAAAGTTGAACTTACATTAATTTTACCCTTTTTTTCTAAACATGCGGCTCTCTTGTGCAAGACGCGAGTGCAACGGTAATAGATGTCCCTCTAGAAAATGCGCAAAATATGTGTTCTGTGTGAACTGCTTGGTTTCAGTTTTGATGTAAACAAGATCTTTTCCACACTGATGTTCTCTTTTTCTGCACTGCATCTAGTGGCTTCAACTGAATAGGCTAACAAAACAAAATTATAATGCAGTGACACACTTACATCGTCATCGCATCTCGTACTCCACTGATAAAAGCCAAAATATACTTGGGCCATCCGCATCCACGCACCATCTGCATTGTCATTTTCGTCATCAAGAGTGCTCGTGGACAGCCGCGCACCCCACCTGCATGCAGGCAATTTTTGAGACCGCACGGCCGGTGCGCATACAAAAGCACACGCACGAGGTGAATGATCAGACAGAAGTGGTACTGCGTGTTGAGCTCATCTGCCTTTTGAAAGCTGTGCGAACGCTGCTGGGCGCAAGACAGAACTGAACGCTGAATGTGAAGTATACCCGGGCTGGGCCTTAAAGCAGCCTCCTTAATGCACACCTAAAATTCGAATGCAACGTTTTTGCATTCGAATGTGGGTTTTTATTTTGAATTCGACGAAAATTCGAAATTCAATTTTTTTTTTTTTGACAGCCCTACTACAGTCACCAGATCCCAATCACCTGATTACGTTCACCTGTCAGCGATCATCAGGCAGCACTATATACCTGCACTCCTTCCGTTCCACTCTCAACCTTACCATGTTGTTTTGCCTGACCCACTTACCTGTTGATTACTTAACTGTTGTTCCTGTGATACGTCCTAGTTCTCCCCTGCTGATGTTCTCCACCATCTCCACGCTCCTCAGCTCCCTCCAGATCCTCTGGGAAACACAAAGACACTATCAGACACAGATAAGCCACACAAGACTTTCCCGCTCCCCACCTGCTTACCTGGACTGTCCTCTCGCCTGTGTTGTCTAAATCGTTCTTTAATAAACCTGCTGTTATTTGTGCCACTTACCTCAGAGTCCCTTGTCTGTCTGCTGACAAGGAGCTCCAGCGATGAAGAAATTATTATTCTGTTGAATGAGGAAAGACGACAGAAAAGACGCAGATATTGGATACAGTGGGGAAATCTATCGACTGATTCCTCTTCTTCGTTGTCGTCTTCATAGGTATCAATGTGTGCTCGGCAAGACCGTTTTGTGCTTGAGCATCACCAAGTTGTGTTTTTACTGTAACTTCAGCAGTAACTTACGCCTGCCGTTTTGCGCATTGGTGTGCCACTCACATTAGCGCCCTTTGTTTAGTCACGAGGCATTAAACATTGGCGATAAACGCGCGCAATAATCGCCCTGGTGGTGCACGAGCCTTAAGGTTACACTACCAGATGGTCCCATTAAGCAATTTGGGCAAACTGTACCAGATGTATTTTTGAATGCAGTTTTTCCAAAACTGTCAATATATATGTGCTATTATATACACTACACATCAAATATATATGACACAGGGGAAACAAAGTCTTTAGAAGAAAAAAATTTAATTAACACTGGACATTTATTTCCCTCTGTTAATTGGCTCCGAGTCACTGATTCGATTTGTAAAGATCTGAAGCAATGCTTTGAAATTTTTTGTGCTTTGCACAATAATTCTCGTTGCTTTTATAATATTAAGGTAGGACCACTGAACTCACATTAAATATGTTTTTAGTAACTTTCTGGATCTTGAGAGAGGAAATGTCATTGCTTTGAATGCAGGCCTCACTGAGCCATCGTATTTAATCAAAATATCCTAATTTGTGTTCCGAAGATGAATGAAGGCCTTAAGGGTGTAGAACAACATGAGGGTGTGTAATTAATGACAGAATTTTTTATTTTTTGGGGTGAACTAACCCTTTAATATATAAGAAATTGACAGGATTTTTGTTACATTTTAGACTTCTCTTCCCTTGCAACTGTTGGGGACCATGACACAAAAAGTGTCACATGGAACAATATAAATTACCAAGTACATCCTACCTTTTGTTATCTCTCAATTTTGAGCATCCAGCACCCCTCCGCCACCCTGACCCCGCACCTTCAGCTAGTTCCTACCCCAGCATGGGGAGAAGCACTCGGGGGAGAAGCACTCCGGGGAGCGCTTTTGGGCTGGGCTGGACACCGAGCTCGGACCCCTCTCCCCCGACATAATGGTATTCAAGGACTTTAGGAGGTGTACATTTTTGTAGATTTACATTTCACATTTACATTTACATTTAATCATTTAGCAGACGTTTTTATCCAAAGCGACTTACAAATGAGAACAATAGAAACAATCAGATCAACGAGAGAACAACAACGGTATACAAGTGCTATGACATAATTAAATTTAAATTAAATTAAAATTAAATTAAATTTATGCATTTAGCAGACGCTTTTATCCAAAGCGACTTACAGTGCATTCAAGCTATCAGATTTTTACCTATCATGTGCTCCCGGGGAATCGAACCCCCAACCTTGCGCTTGTTAACGCAATGCTCTACCACTTGAGCTACAGGAACAGGAACACAAGTCTCAGTTAGTCTGGTACAGAACACATAGCCAGGGTTTTTTTTTTTTTGTATATGTTAGTCTGGTACAGAACACAGGTAAGTACTAGTATTAGTTGGTTAAGTGCAGGCGAAAAAGATGAGTCTTTAGATGTGTTTTTTGAAAATGAGTAAAGACTCAGCTGTTCGAATTGAGATTGGGAGGTCATTACACACCAGCTGGGCGCAGTCCAGGAAAAAGTCTGTGAGAGTGATTTTGAACCTCTTTGGGATGGCACCACAAGACGTCGTTCAATTGCAGAGCGCAAACTTCTGTAGGGCGCATAAGATTGAACTAACGAGCTTAGGTATGTTGGTGCCGTGCCAGTGGTCGTCTTGTAGGCAAGCATCAGTACCTTGAATTTGATGCGAGGGGCTACTGGTAGCCAGTGTAACCTGATGAGGAGAGGAGTAACATGAGCTGTTTTTTGGCTCATTGAAGACAACCCTCGCTGCTGCATTCTGGATCAGTTGTAGAGGCTTGATAGTACATGCAGGAAGGCCCGTCAGGAGAGCATTACAATAGTCCAGTCTGGAGAGAACAAGAGCTTGGACAAGAAGTTGGGTGGCTTGCTCTGACAGGAAGGGTCTAATCTTCCTAATGTTGTATAAAGCAAATCTGCAGGACCGGGTCGTTGTAGCAATATGGTCTGTGAAGCTTAACTGATGGTCCATCACAACTCCTAGGTTTCTGGCTGTCCTGGAAGGAGTTATGGTTGACGAACCCAGCTGTACAGTCGTGGCCAAAAGTTTTGAGAATTACATAAATATTGGAAATTGGCAAAGTTGCAGCTTAAGTTTTTATAATAGCAATTTGCATATACTCCAGAATGTTATGAAGAGTGATCAGATGAATTGCATAGTCCTTCTTTGCCATGAAAATTAACTTAATCCCAAAAAAAAACCTTTCCACTGCATTTCACTGCTGTCATTAAAGGACCTGCTGAGATCATTTCAGTAATCATCTTGTTAACTCAGGTGAGAATGTTGACGAGCACAAGGCTGGAGATCATTATGTCAGGCTGATTGGGTTAGAATGGCAGACTTGACATGTTAAAAGGAGGGTGATGCTTGAAATCATTGTTCTTCCTTTGTTAACCATGGTGACCTGTAAAGAAACGCGTGCAGCCATCATTGCGTTGCATAAAAATGGCTTCACAGGCAAGGATATTGTGGCTACTAAGATTAGACCTAAATCAATAATTTATAGGTTCATCAAGAACTTCAAGTAAAGAGGTTCAATTCTTGTAAAGAAGGCTTCAGGGCATCCAAGAAAGTCCAGCAAGCGCCAGGATCGTCTCCTAAAGAGGATTCAGCTGCGGGATCGGAGTGCCACCAGTGCAGAGCTTGCTCAGGAATGGCAGCAGGCAGGTGTGAGCGCATCTGCACGCACAGTGAGGCGAAGACTTTTGGAAGATGGCCTGGTGTCAAGAAGGGCAGCAAAGAAGCTACTTCTCTCCAAAAAAAACATCAGGGACAGATTGATCTTCTGCAGAAAGTATAGTGAATGGACTGCTGAGGACTGGGGCAAAGTCATATTCTCCGATGAAGCTCCTTTCCGATTGTTTGGGGCATCTGGAAAAAGGCTTGTCCGGAGAAGAAAAGGTGAGCGCTACCATCAGTCCTGTGTCATGCCAACAGTAAAGCATCCTGACACCATTCATGTGTGGGGTTGCTTCTCATCCAAGGGAGTGGGCTCACTCACAATTCTGCCCAAAAACACAGCCATGAATAAAGAATGGTACCAAAACACCCTCCAACAGCAACTTCTTCCAACAACCCAACAACAGTTTGGTGAAGAACAATGCATTTTCCAGCACAATGGAGCACCGTGCTATAAGGCAAAAAGTGATAACTAAGTGGCTCGGGGACCAGAATGTTGAAATTTTGGGTCCATGGCCTGGAAACTCCCCAGATCTTAATCCCATTGAGAATTTGTGGTCAATCCTCAAGAGGCGGGGGTGGACAACACAAAAACCCACTAATTCTGACAAACTCCAAGAAGTTATTATGAAAGAATGGGTTGCTATCAGTCAGGATTTGGCCCAGAAGTTGATTGAGACATGGAAATGCCTGACAACCCAGTAGATTTTGCATTAACATCAGTGGAGGAAGTGGAGAATTTTGAGGAGTGGCTCAGAAATCCCGAAAAAAAATTATAAAGTTGAGTGTGGTGAGTTGTTGTGGGTTTTTCTGTTTTTTTTTTTTCCCGATCTCATTACACTGAAAATTTACATTACAATCTAGCATTAATTTTTTTTTTTTTTTGTTTTTTTTTACAGTGCATGCTTATCTTAGGAAGTGAAAAACACATGCTGTGTTAATTATTTTTAATGTGATAAACAAATTATCTTTATCAGCCCTTTTAGAAATGTTTAATGGTCTTTCAGCCAATCAGAAAGTCATATTATGTCTATTAAATAACTTGTGCTATACATTGAGCAGTTTTAGGTTTGCTCTTAAATGTACCTGGATAGCTATCACCTCTCTCTTAACATTACACAGTAGTGTAGTGGAAATGTTCCCCTACTTATGGGTCTGATTTAAAGATGTAGTGACGAAGGAAGCAAACCGTAATTTTGGCACAATGCCTAAACCCTCGTGCAGAACGGGACGGTAATCGCACAAGCTTATCACAAGCATTTTTCATTATGTTTTTCAGCGTGTCTTTGTGTTCATACCCAAGCAATTTTCACTGGCGATGTGCCAAGTGAACATGCAAATTCACTCCCTGACAGTAGAGGGGCTTATTGAAAAATAGAAAAATCCTGGTGCACAAGGTGGCAATGCGCATCTTTACGCTTCTGACACTCGCTTTTCACACAGGAGATGAGAGCCAGTATTTACCCGCTTGCCAAAACCATTCACACACTTTGCTTACTGGCAAATAGAACTTGGATATTTCAAGCAGCAGCAGTAGGAGTGTCAGGGAGTCACCACCCACTACAGTCTAGGGCAGGGGTAGGCAAGTTCGGTCCTAGAGAGCCGCAGTCCTGCAGAGTTCAGCTTCAACCCTAATCAAACACACCTGAACAAGCTTATCAATGTCTTCAGGATTACTAGGGCTGCAGACAGGTGAGGGTTGGAGCTGAACTCTGCAGGACTGCGGCTCTCCAGGACTGAACTTGCCTACCCCTGGTCTAGGGCTGTCAAAATGGCTGAAAAACTAAATTCGAATTTTGTACTTATATATTATCAAAATTTAAATTATATTCGAATTTAAAATGCATAATTTCAGTTAGGGTGATGAAAAGCTTTTGGCTTCTCTCCTGAGGCCACAAGAGGGTGCATCGAGCAAAATATTATTAATACATGTTTATTCAAAGCATTAGAATACATGACTGTGAAGTGAATAATATTTAAAATAATATTTATAAACCAATTATAATTAAGTTGCTTAAACAATTATAAACAAAACAGCGTCATGTATGCATGCATAGTTTAATACAAAGGGTGGAAAGCCAATCACACAGAGTACATTTTTCATTTAAAAACATGAGGCAGTGGGATGGGGAAAAACCCACCATAAAGTCTCGAGATATGTTTTTAAAAAGTTGAACTTACATTAATTTTACCCTTTTTTTCTAAACATGCGGCTCTCTTGTGCAAGACGCGAGTGCAACGGTAATAGATGTCCCTCTAGAAAATGCGTGAAATATGTGTTCTGTGTGAACTGCTTGGTTTCAGTTTTGATGTAAACAAGATCTTTTCCACACTGATGTTCTCTTTTTCTGCACTGCATCTAGTGGCTTCAACTGAATAGGCTAACAAAAAAATTATAATGCAGTGACACACTTACATCGTCATCGCATCTCGTACTCCACTGATAAAAGCCAAAATATACTTGGGCCATCCACATCCACGCACCGTCTGCATTGTCATTTTCGTCATCAAGAGTGCTCGTGGGACAGCCGCGCACCCCACCTGCATGCAGGCAATTTTTGAGACCGCACGGCCGGTGCGCATACAAAAGCACACGCACGAGGTGAATGATCAGACAGAAGTGGTACTGCGTGTTGAGCTCATCCGCCTTTTGAAAGCTGTGTGGATGCTGCTGGGCGCAAGACGGAACGGAGCGGAATATGAAGTATACCCAGGCCGGACCTTAAAGCAGCCTCCTTAATGCACACCTAAAATTTGAATGCAACGTTTTTGCATTCGAATGTGGGGTTTTTATTTTGAATTCGACGAAAATTCGAAATTCATTTTTTTTTTTTTTTGACAGCCCTACTACAGTCACCAGATCCCAATCACCTGATTACGTTCACCTGTCAGCGATCATCAGGCAGCACTATATACCTGCACTCCTTCCGTTTCACTCTCAGCCTTACCATGTTGTTTCGCCTGACCCACTTACCTGTTGATTACTTGCCTGTTGTTCCTGTGATACGTCCTAGTTCTCCCCTGCTGATGTTATCCACCATCTCCACGCTCCTCAGCTCCCTCCAGATCCTCTGGGAAACACAAAGACACTATCAGACTCAGATAAGCCACACAAGACTTTCCCGCTCCCCACCTGCTTACCTGGACTGTCCTCTTGCCTGTGTTGTCTAAATCGTTCTTAAATAAACCTGCTGTTATTTGTGCCACTTACCTCAGAGTCCCTTGTCTGTCTGCTGACAAGGAGCTCCAGCGATGAAGAAATTATTATTCTGTTGAATGAGGAAAGACGACAGAAAAGACGCAGATATTGGATACAGTGGGGAAATCTATCGACTGATTCCTCTTCGTTGTCGTCTTCATAGGTATCAATGTGTGCTCGGCAAGACCGTTTTGTGCTTGAGCATCACCAAGTTGTGTTTTATTGTAACTTTAGCAGTAACTTACGCCTGCCGTTTTGCGCATTGGTGTGCACACTCACATTAGCGCCCTTTGTTTGATAAACGCGCGCAATAATCGCCCTGGTGGTGCACGAGCCTTAAGGTTACACTACCAGATGGTCCCCATTAAGCAATTTGGGCAAACTGTACCAGATGTATTTTTGAATGCAGTTTTTCCAAAACTGTCAATATATATGTGCTATTATATACACTACACATCAAATATATATGGCACAGGGGAAAACAAAGTCTTCAGAAGAAAAAAATTTAATTAACACTGGACATTTATTTCCCTCTGTTAATTGGCTCCGAGTCACTGATTCGATTTGTAAAGATCTGAAGCAGTGCTTTGAAATTTTTGTGTATTGCACAATAATTCTCGTTGCTTTTATAATATTAAGGTAGGGACCACTGAACTCACATTAAATATGTTTTTAGTAACTTTATGGATCTTGAGAGAGGAAATGTCATTGTTTTGAATGCAGGTCTCACTGAGCCATCGTATTTAATCAAAATATCCTAATTTGTGTTCCTAAGATAAATGAAGGCCTTAAGGGTGTAGAACAACATGAGGGTGTGTAATTAATGACAGAATTTTATTTTTTGGGTGAACTAACCCTTTAATATATAAGAAATTGACAGGATTTTTGTTACATTTTAGACTTCTTCCCTTGCAACTGTTGGGGACCATGACACAAAACATGTCACATGGAACAATATAAATTACCAAGTACATCCTACCTTTTGTTATCTCTCAATTTTGAGCATCCCTCCGCCACCCTGACCCCGCACCTTCAGCTAGTTCCTACCCCAGCATGGGGAGAAGCACTCCATGGAGAAGCACTCCGGGGAGCACTTTTGGGCTGGGCTGGACACCGAGCTCGGACCCCTCTCCCCCGACATAATGGTATTCAAGGACTTTAGGAGGTGTACATTTTTATAGATTTACCAGCCTCAATATATTCCTTGTGAAGTTCACTCAAATTCTTCAATATCCAAAGCGACTTACAAATGAGAACAGTAGAAACAATCAGATCAACGAGAGAACAACTACGGTATACAAGTGCTATGACAAAATTAAAAATATTAAGTTAAATTAAATTAAATTAAATTTATGCATTTAGCAGAAGCTTTTATCCAAAGCAACTTGGTGTGCATTCAGGCTATCAATTTATTTATTTTTTTTACCTATCATGTGCTCCCGGGGAATCGAACCCCCAACCTTGCGCTTGTTAACGCAATGCTCTACCACTTGAGCTACAGTTTTTTACCTATCATGTGCTCCCGGGGAATCGAACCTACAGAACACATAGCCAGGGTTTTTTTTTTTGAATATGATAGACAAGAAAAATAAAAGGTAAGTACTAGTATTAGTTGGTTAAGTGCAGGCGAAAAAGATGAGTCTTTAGATGTTTTTTGAAAATGAGTAAAGACTCAGCTGTTCGAATTGAGATTGGGAGGTCATTACACCAGCTGGGCGCAGTCCAGGAAAAAGTCTGTGAGAGTGATTTTGAACCTCTTTGGGATGGCACCACAAGACGTAGGAAAAAGTCTGTGAGAGTGATTTTGAACCGCGCATAAGATTGAACTAAGGAGCTTAGGTATGTTGGTGCCGTGCCAGTGGTCGTCTTGTAGGCAAGCATCAGTACCTTGAATTTGATGCGAGCGGCTACTGGTAGCCAGTGTAACCTGATGAGGAGAGGAGTAACATGAGCTGTTTTTGGCTCATTGAAGACAACCCTCGCTGCTGCATTCTGGATCAGTTGTAGAGGCTTGATAGTACATGCAGGAAGGCCCGCCAGGAGAGCATTACAATAGTCCAGTCTGGAGAGAACAAGAGCTTGGACAAGAAGTTGGGTGGCTTGCTCTGACAGGAAGGGTCTAATCTTCCTAATGTTGTATAAGGCAAATCTGCAGGACCGGGTCGTTGTAGCAATATGGTCTGTGAAGCTTAACTGATGATCCATCACAACTCCTAGGTTTCTGGCTGTCCTGGAAGGAGTTATGGTTGACGAACCCAGCTGTACAGTCGTGGCCAAAAGTTTTGAGAATTACATAAATATTGGAAATTGGAAACGTTGCAGCTTAAGTTTTTATAATAGCAATTTGCATATACTCCAGAATGTTATGAAGAGTGATCAGATGAATTGCATAGTCCTTCTTTGCCATGAAAATTAACTTAATCCCAAAAAGAACCTTTCCACTGCATTTCACTGCTGTCATTAAAGGACCTGCTGAGATCATTTCAGTAATCATCTTGTTAACTCAGGTGAGAATGTTGACGAGCACAAGGCTGGAGATCATTATGTCAGGCTGATTGGGTTAGAATGGTAGACTTGACATGTTAAAAGGAGGGTAATGCTTGAAATCATTGTTCTTCCATTGTTAACCATGGTGACCTGTAAAGAAACGCGTGCAGCCATCATTGCGGTGCATAAAAATGGCTTCACAGGCAAGGATATTGTGGCTACTAAGATTGCACCTAAATCAACAATTTATAGGTTCATCAAGAACTTCAAGTAAAGAGGTTCAGTTCTTGTAAAGAAGGCTTCAGGGCATCCAAGAAAGTCCAGCAAGAGCCAGGATCGTCTCCTAAAGAGGATTCAGCTGCGGGATCGGAGTGCCACCAGTGCAGAGCTTGCTCAGGAATGGCAGCAGGCAGGTGTGAGCGCATCTGCACGCACAGTGAGGCGAAGACTTTTGGAAGATGGCCTGGTGTCAAGAAGGGCAGCAAAGAAGCCACTTCTCTCCAAAAAAAACATCAGGGACAGATTGATCTTCTGCAGAAATTATAGTGAATGGACTGCTGAGGACTGGGGCAAAGTCATATTCTCTGATGAAGCTCCTTTCCGATTGTTTGGGGCATCTGGAAAAAGGCTTGTCCGGAGAAGAAAAGGTGAGCGCTACCATCAGTCCTGTGTCATGCCAACAGTAAAGCATCCTGACACCATTCATGTGTGGGGTTGCTTCTCATCAAAGGGAGTGGGCTCACTCACAATTCTGCCCAAAAACACAGCCATGAATAAAGAATGGTACCAAAACACCCTCCAACAGCAACTTCTTCCAACAACCCAACAACAGTTTGGTGAAGAACAATGCATTTTCCAGCACAATGGAGCACCGTGCTATAAGGCAAAAGTGATAACTAAGTGGCTCGGGGACCAGAATATTGAAATTTTGGGTCCATGGCCTGGAAACTCCCCAGATCTTAATCCCATTGCGAATTTGTGGTCAATCCTCAAGAGGCGGGTGGACAAACAAAAACCCACTAATTCTGACAAACTCCAAGAAGTTATTATGAAAGAATGGGTTGCTATCAGTCAGGATTTGGCCCAGAAGTTGATTGAGAGCATGCCCAGTCGAATTGCAGAGGTCCTGAAAAAGAAGGGCCACACTGCAAATACTGACTCTTTGCATAAATGTCATGTAATTGCCGATAAAAGCTTTGAAACGTATGAAGTGCTTGTAATTATATTTCAGTACATCACAGAAACAACTGAAACAAAGATCTAAAAGCAGTTTAGCAGCATACTTTCTGAAAACTAATATTTATGTAATTCTCAAAACTTTTGGCCACGACTGTATAGAGAAGTTGTGATGAAACGATGGGTTAGCTGGAACCACCAGCAGTTCAGTCTTGTAGTAAGGTTGAGCTGAAGGTGATGGTCATTCATCCAGGCTAGAAATGTCACTCAGACAGGCTGAAATGCGAGCAACTACCGTCGGGTCATCTGGTTGGAATGAGAAGTAGAGTTGAGTGTCATCAGCGTAGCAGTGATAGGAAAAGCCATGCTTCTGAATGACGTCATGTAGATGGAGAAGAGAAGTGGTCCAAGTACTGAGCTTTGAGGAACCCCCAGTAGCAAGTTGTTGTGAATTAGAAACTTTAACCCTCCAAGACACCCTGAAGGATCTATCAGACAGGTAGGAGTTAAGCCACTGGAGTGCGGTTCCAGGGATGCTCATCTTTCTGAGGGTGGACAGGAGAATCTGGTGATTAACGGTGTCAAAAGCAGCAGACAGGTCCAGCAAAATGAGCACTGAGGATTTGAAGCTGCTCTTGCCAGTCGCAGGGCTTCAGTTACCCGAGAGCAGGGCAGTCTCAGTTGAGTGGCCGCTTTTGAAGCCAGATTGGTTGAACAATAAAGAACAATAGAAGCAATCAGATCAACAGAGAACAACAACGGTATACAAGTTCCATGACAAGTCTCAGTTAGTCTAGTACAGAACACGTAGCCAGGGTTTTTTTTTTTTTTTGTTTTTTTTTTTTTGTTTTTAAGAATATGATAGACAAGAAAAGAACAGGTAAGTACTAGTATTAGTTTGGTTAAGTGCTGGCGAAAAAGATGAGTCTTTAGATGTTTTTTGAAAAAATGAGTAAAGACTCAGCTGTTCGAATTGAGATTGGGGAGGTCATTCCACCACTGGGGCACAGTCCAGGAAAAGGTCCAAGATAAAAATAAAACTACATATAAAAAAATAAAACTATAAAACTGAAACTGTTAATGCTGTTATACAAGAACAGCCTCCATTTATGGGAAACAAACACCTTTTTTCTAAACAAACCATAAGTATTACATGAGGCTTCCTCACACTACTTCCATTATACTATTTTCCATATCTAGTCCAATTAAAAAGAAATAGAGAAGCTCAGCAGAACCAGAGGAATTTCAGATGAAAGAATAGTTAAATATGGTTTCAGACATGCTGTGTTAAGGAACCAATTCAACATTCACACCCTCATACAAGTTTAAAAGAAATCATGTGATGTGAATGAAATTTTCTGATCAGACAGAAATGAGAGGCTTGATGAAAATGTGTTCAAATAAATACAGAAATATAAAAACATGGACGGTTTTATTGACTGTTGTTAAATGTCTAGTGAACATTGACTTTAGATTGAAATAATCTATAAATAAACTTTATCTAAACTCACTGTATTCAAAGCACTGCAGTTTACACTGTAGATAAATACAATAATGGCAAGTTCACAGTGTAAGATTTAACAAAACCCATTAGATTGTCATCTAGTGTAGTGTAATGCCATCTAGTGTTCAATGGCGTTCTAACTTTGTTTTATATTCTTCCCTCAAATAGGACGTATGTCATTGATTAGTACTACTGGTGGAACCTTATAAAGGGCTGAATTGAAACGTCCTTAATTACTTGGAATCTGGGAGGGAGTTGATTTATTATTTTTATTTCTTCCCCTTAACGTATTTGTTTGAGGCATCATTTTATATGTATGTATTATTAAGTTTGGGCTCTTAGAAATATTTAGAACATAATTCAGAAATCAGAGTTGTTTGGGGTAAATAAAACATGATCTGCAGTGATGTCACAGTTGTGACAAATACTAATTAAAAAGCTAACAAGAGACTTTTCATTAGGTGGAAAACAATAGGTGGAAAACATTAGGTGGAAAAACATCTGTGTTGTACTGTCATGTGAATAATACTGTGGAAAAGAATCTTTTTAAAATAATCACATTTTGTTGCTTTTCAGCCTGAAATGAAGACGGACACAGATTTTGTTTTATCCAGCTGTCCTTGTACGTCTAATAAATAATACCCAGTGCAACTTATAACATCCAAGTGAAAGATATAACACCAACATGTCAGAATGATTTTTGTTATAATATTAGTAATAAAAAACAGAATCACTGAGTTGTGTTCTTGATTTATTAGATGAGAGATGGTTTAGACACTTCACTGCAGTATACTTTGTATTTTTATTTTATTTTGGTTTTGTTTCTGGTAGCAGCATGGGTTATTGGAAAATTAAATAAAATAATAATAATAATAATAATAATCCACCTCTGCATATAGCACCAGTAGCTATAAAAACATGGATTAATTAAATGTGTGTGTGTAATATATATATATATATATATATATATATATATATATATATGTATGTATATAAATGTCTTTGTACATCAAATAAGGAAGGGTCTGTGCTAACCTGTAAAAATGGTCTGTTAAAGGTCTGTAAAAATGCTTTCTGGGACCCAGTATAGATTTGTATTGGCTGCCATTGCTTTGCCACAAACATGAAAGATAAGTGCAAAAAGTCACATGACTAAAACGTTTTTAGATACAAATTAAAGGCAAGTTTGCTTCAAGTGCTTTTCACATTAAATATTGTTTTGGAGCAGCTTTACAGAAATTCCGACATGTTATAGTTACACCACGCTAGCAAAATAAATAAATAAAGTAACAAATATACAAAGCGCACCAATTGACTGAGGAAATTCAAATGCAAATGCACAGGAGAGCGAGTGGAGCTGAGTCAGCCTATGCTGAAGAATCAGTTTAGTTTTTATTTTCATTATTTCATGTACGTGTAAAATATTTTTAGACTGACAGGCTATGTAATTTGGCAGAAATTTGTTTATTCAGAACCGCCATGCAACCGCTTCTAAGAATATGACATCAAGCACGTCAAGCTTGTGATTTTCTTGATCCATACATTTCTTTATTGTTCGTGTCAGTAAGTTTAAGCAGTAGCATAAATATAGATTGACACTGTATATCTAAGCCTCATTAATAAGGCCTACTGTTAACATAATATATGACGTGTATGGCATCAATGCTAGTTTATGTTGTCATATTGCCTCTGACTAAAGTGCTGCAGTTTTTATAGTTCTATCTCCACCAATAATATAATAAACTTTTCTTTTGCTCAGAATTTCATTAATGTGTTTGAATCTCAAAGATGTGTTGTTGTGTTGAACACTGATGCAGTAACATGAATTGATTGAAATCTTCTGTTTTGTCAAACACATTTTCGGGAGAGAAAAGTAGTTGAATGTTAATGTTATTTGAGGGGATCTCTTTCCCCCTGATTTCAAGACAAAGCCCAAGCATAGTGCCGAACAAAGTTGCATGAATGAGCTGTTTAAACTGAAAGAAATTTGACAGATCCAAAAATATGTCAGTGCCATTGTTTTGTCTAAAGCTGCACACCAGATTTAAAATTTTATTTTTGCTTAGATACTTAAGTGTCCTAATTGAACTATGGCCTAATCGTGGCTTAATCTAAGCCCTGTCTGTGAAACCAGACCTTTATATCATATCATAGACACAATTTACAAATCAACCACTAGAGGTCCCTTTAGTGCTGTTTAACCAGTAGAGACACGACTGATTTACTGTAAACTGCATGGAGGTTAATAACCATAACCATTCAGGTTTACTGAAGCATTAGCACTAGCAATGCATTTAATACTGATAAGTACAGGTATCACTGGGCAATTGTTGTTGTTAGTTTGTCAAAACATCTTTATTTAACTATTTATAAATGTTATATTGATATAAAAAGTTACAAACTATTTACAGTATAACTGACATTATTTGGCATAGCTTTAAATGAGTTTGATGATGTGATGTATAACTTATGAACGACATTGTTAGGATTTCTCTATCTTAAGTATATTTCTGGTTTCTTACGCTCCTGAAAAATACTAAAAAAAAAAACAACAGCAACAAACTATAAAGCAGAACAAAGAACTATATTCTATTATCAGATTAAACTCAAACTTAAAAAGAGGCACACACACACACAAACAAAAAAGAATTCTTAGACACACACATCATTAAACAAAAAAGATCCGGCACACAATGACTATTAATCCCTCACAAAGGATTAAAAGGAACAAATGAGTTTTGAGTGACAGCTGAATGTGTTTTATAGTGGTTGTGATCTGAATCGATGGGTGAATTATTCCACAATAAGGTCACCCAACAATGCATTTCTCAGAAGTCTAGACTGATGTCTGAACAAAGGTTTTGTGTTTGCTGGTCTCTCATCTAATCCTGCTGTAAATCACTGATATGTCTTCCACAGTTTGAACATTTGACTGCCTGAAAACAACATAAAGAAACAATGATGTTACAGCTTTTATGACCTATGTGTGCTATTTAAGCTGGGTTTTTTTCTCGATGAAACTGTACAGTTGTGTATTGGATCTCCTCATTTTCTCTGGATTCATCTGCTGGTTTTCACACTGGCGTACGGAGCGTCATTGACTGTATCAGGTTCAGAAGGAGGCTCGTCATGAACAAAAAGAGCCTTCTAGTAATGATAAATCCACAGGGAACAAATAGTAGATCGTAGGAGTGGTAACACAAACACTAACCAAAAACATAAACCCGTGCCTCAGTGGTAGAGCATTGTGCAAAAGGCCCTGGGTTCAATTCCCAGGGAACACACATACTGGTAAAAGAAATGCCAGATACTGCCATTGTGCACAGTCTAAGCAAAGTCTTTTTCACAGCAGTGATGCCAGGAGGACATTTGTATAACATTTTAGGTTCCATTCCATGATAACCTCTGGTCTCCTGTTTTCCAACTTCAAGCATTTTAAATGCTTGGTTCCGACAGTTCATATTTGAAAATGAATAACTTTTGGATCCTCTTTTGTGTAGCGCAGGCCACTTGATTTTCTGCCAACGAAACTGTTTCTCCCTCTGCATCTTTGGTTTTGTTTTAGACCGTGTGTGATGAAAAGGTGACTTAAAGTGGTCCATGATGCAATTTCAATTTTTCCTTTCTCTTTGGAGTGTTATAAGCTCTTGATGCATAAAGAAGAAGATCTGTAAAGTTGCAAAGACTGAAGTCTCAAATCCAAAGAGATATTCTTATATAAAGTTAAGACTTGTCCACGCCCCCCCTAAAACGACTCGTTCTCTAACTGCCCCCACATCTCTATGTCACTATTTGGGAAGATTTGCATAACGGCGTCCAAATGTTCACACAATGAAAGAAGACGTAACTTTTACTCTCGCTGTTGCCACCCAAATCATTGTTTCTTGGAGAAGCTGTGTGTTTCATTGTGGAAGTGAAACTACTTTGTTTTGGCCTTCCAAAAGAGCACGATATCAGATTCGTCATGCCTAGAGCTGATCTGTGCTGGTCGCTGAGGAATACACATCAACTTCGTGCTCACCATGGCATGAAGCGGAGTCCAGCCCAGGGTCGTCACATGTGGTTGCAGCAACCCCCGAACCCTCCTTCGTAGAATCCGTCGGCCGTTCCTTGTTATAGCCGCTGGCTGCCACTCACACAAGCCGCCGGCCATTCCTCACTCTATGCACGGACAGTCTGGCGTTTCTGACTCACGGTATGTAAGTAGGTTTACATATGTAAAGGATTTGCCACTGATGATTCAAACAAATTTTGAGCATTATAGAGTAGCACTTGTTGTTTGTTGTTTCTCTGATCACAAATGCAGACATGGTTTTATGTTTACATGGCACTATATGGAATGCAACGAGTAAAAAAGACAGTATAAGTCATTATAAGCAGTAATTATGTTCCCCACTGGATTCAACAACTGCCTCGTTTGTAATGGGTTTATTTGTTTTTTGTTCTGTCATGCCGGTGTTCTGACCGGGACACGCCATAACAGTATACAGTAGGTGGCCAACCAGAGTGTGCTTTCTTTCTGAGTGCCGACGCGAGGCAAAGTGCATTTGCAGCCTTTGTCCACTGAGTGGCGCTTTAACCACAAGTTATCAAACAAACGCATCAAAGCACATTTTCGCAAATAGCCGTCAGCTTTGCCTTGGTGGTGTTACATTTGATGGTTGCAGTCAGAGGAAAATGAAAGAAAAACACTGTAGTTAAAATATTTAATATTCACAGATGAAATTTAGGAGCCTACTTATAAGTTCTGTTCGTTTCTTAGAACGAATAAAACAGAATAAAACACGAACATACTTTGTTATTCGTTTACCTGCCATTTATTTGACAGATAACTAGCCTACTTGGGGAAAGATATCTGTCTGTACACTGATTAAAAAACTGTTGCCTGTTTTATAAATTATTTGCATTAATTTAGGAAAACAGGAGGCAATTAATAATTTTGCTCCCATTATTTAGGGATTTAGTAAATCAAGAAACGAATAAATTAAACCTGGCCACAATTTAGCTAAATCATTGAAACTGAAAAGAATGGACGGATTAATAAAATGTCCTCACGTTTAAACTCAAGTTCTCTCATTATAATCAACAAAGTGCACACAATGTAAAAAAGAGCTTCATTAATTTTAAAGGGAGCCTTCTACAGCATTTTATAATTATTTGTACAATAATATCTAACTTAATCTGTTTTGTATCTTTATTATTTAATGTAAAAGAGATTTATTAAAACAATCAAAATCAATGAAATTGTTTGGGTTTCGTAAAAGGGGGGGGGGGGGGGCGGGGGGGGGGGGCATCAGCCGTTTAGATCATTTAAAAAC
>NW_024879167.1:159575-159724 GCF_018340385.1 Cyprinus carpio | reverse complement strand
AAAAAAAATAGGGACATGCATTTTACCATGGCACAGTAATATAGTAATAATTTACTACTTTTCGTTCTTTTTTCTTTTTTCATTTCCTGATCATTTGGAATGAGAATAAAAAGACAAAAAACAAACAAACAAACAAACAAAAAAAAACT
>NW_024879167.1:142662-158901 GCF_018340385.1 Cyprinus carpio | reverse complement strand
AGCGTTATGTGTCATAAGGTCAGAGCCCAATACGCGACAAGAGGCGGGCCCGGAGAAGGCGAAGCCAAGGGGCAGGGCGAAACATAGCGTCGCCCTGGGGCAATAGGGCACAACATGCTTTATACTAAACAACTTCCCGGTTCAATCGGCACTAATTGCATACATGAGAAAAGGCTGGACCTGAAGAAACTCTACATGACAAAATCCCAGTATAGTCATAGCGCCACCTATGCTGACAGCAGGAAGATGGCACATCATAAAAGCGACGTTTGACATATTCCTCGTATTTATTTAACCACATTAAAGCCTATTTATCTCACCGGTCGCTGTTTTCCACAAAAAGCCACCCGTGGGTGGTTGAGCTCGGAGTTGCGAGGCCCGCTTCAATCGCTTTTCCTGTGCAGCTTGTAAATTATATTATTATTATTATTATTTATTCTTGAAAAGATCAATTTTGTTTTTATTAATTGAAAAAAGCATCAGTTTCTAACATAATTACTGTTTTATCATCACTTGTTGCTAAATAGGATATAAAGTCGCATGTGTCATGGTGAATATATAAAATGAACCAATCACATTGACCTGGCATTTTCCAAAATGTATATGTGTTGTAAACAGTAGCCCTGAAGAGACATACTTTTTGAAGACTGACGTTGAAGAGAGGAGTGTGGAGCCTCGCTTCGTCTTGTAACGTGTGTTCCATGTGCCTTTAGAGGGGCTGCTTAGGGCCCTACATGCTGACCTCACTTTTCAACCAGGTGATTATGTCTACTTTGAAATAAAAAACAGCTAAGCATGCTGTTTACGCAATAAACTGCATTATTAATAATTTATGTGATGTGTCCTGATTACATTTTAGTACTTTATAGGAAAAAACGGAACACAATTAACCCGTAGCACATATTATTGTCAGTGCATATTTTACAGCGTACTTGATACACTTGTTTTTTCTTAGTTTTTTTTTTACCTCAGAACAACTGTAACCACCCAAGCAATGACGGGTAATAACACATTAAAAATATTTTAAGCACCAGAGCAGATACTGATGAACAGAAGCTTAGTTACATTCTTGAAAACACAAGCTCGCCGTTGTAATGAAGGCCTATACAATATATAAATAGTTATAAACATATAATAGGCTAGTTTTTGTGAACAGAGAATAGCCTATCCCAGTAAAGTTTTGTCTAATCCTTCTTACTGACATAAAAGCTAGCAAATACTTTATACTCATATATTACTTTTTTATACTCAGATTGCTGTTCTATGTTTATATAAACAAAAACAACCACCTGCCATGTTAAAACATTGACTTAGTGTAAATGAAACTTTTCATAAGGCTCTTCACCTTATTATACAGTTAGTCAGGAATAATAGTCTGGAAATCAAGTCTAACTATTACAATGTTTTACAAGTTATATGAAACCTTAATTCAAGTAGATTAATAGTAAAAAAGACTTTACTACATGGTTATCTCTGCTGGGTCAAGCCGCTTGGTGAGTAAGCAACTTTATTCCCTCTCCGCGGCCCTTTTGAAGCACCTTATGATATTATTGCCTCCCCAGCGCAAAGTTAACAGTAACATAAAAAAAACCGCGAGAAAAGTCCAGGTGATCTGGATACGTTTTCGGGATTTTTAGGTAGACCTGATTGCTTCTCCGGACACGCCCCACTTCCATCTTTTCTGGTGGAACACTCGCATGGATGCAATGTCACACAGCTGGCCTCAGAGGCCTACTTCAGTATGTGTTGTCCCCAGTGAGCCTCTCTCGCGACAAACGCTTGTGCAAGGTCATGGAGGACGCATGAGTGTCCTCGTGGTAGCCGCATACGCGGCTCCAATCAGACTTGGTTCCTGTGAACTGATGCTTCTCGCGAAAAGCCTCCCTCCTTGGTGTATCATTCCTCGTTGAGTAAAGTATTTCCTTTCTCAGAGAGGGGACAACCTTCTGCACCCGTTGGCACAGACCCTGTGGAAATCTCCACATGTTAGCTCTGGACGGGACGCTGAGGTTCTAAGATGACTCACCTCCAGCGGTATTTAACACTCATCACATCAGCTACGCAGGCAACACCTATGTTCTGAAATGGAACCTGTTCAATCGATTGGGTGTAACGTCCGGGCGGTCAGACACCTGTAGATGCCCGATCAGCGGGTCAATGCTTTCCTTTTCTGCAAAGAAGCGCCAGCTGTCCTCCCTCCACCTTCAAAGTATAATGTTTGCTCCTTTTCGCCGCCCATCACAATGCATGTGGACGGCAAGTCTGTTGGGGCCATCGACGTCATCATCAGGATCCTTAGGGCTGCTTAGGAGGCTGACTCCACTGGGCGCCCCACCTGGTGCACCCCTCTGGGACTCATCCCCACTTTCCTGACGGCCTTGGAAGGATGGTTTTTTCCCTTCGAACCTCTGCCAGTCAGTAGAGCTTAAGTTTCTGTCACTAAAGACAGTGCTTCTAACCTCGCTTGGGAGGTAGACACACTCTTTCCCAGTTTAAATCTAGATTTAAAGACCCATCTCTTTAACCTAGCTTACACATAACACACTAATATAAGCTTCTAGAATCCAAACTGCTTAAAGGAATTTTAGGATGTACTAATTAAGTACACCGAACCTGGAACACTTCCTACACACCTTATGTACTTAAGTACATCATTAAAAGAATGGCATCTACGCCAATATAGTCCGGTTTCTCTCTTATTCCGAGGTCCCCGTGAGCCACCATATCCGCTGCGTATCCAAGTCAGAAATGTCACTGAGTCGCCCCGGACCCATTACGTAATTCCACCCAGATGGTTGATCCAGGACAGCGTAGCACCAGTACACCTAGATCCCCAGAGACCGATCCCCTGTAAAGACCTTTGTCTCAGACGACCACCGGGACAAGACCACAGGGAAACAGATAGGATTCTTCTGCACAATCTGACTTTGCTGCAGCCTGGAATTGACACTGCTGGTGTCAGTCTGGTCAGAGTAGACGGCTTCCCCGACTGAGCCTGGTTTCTCCCAAGGTTTTTTCTCCATTCTGTCATCGATGGAGTTTTTGGTTCGCTTGGCACTGTCACCTCTGGCTTGCTTAGTTGGGACACTTTCACTTCATTTGCAGCGTATATCGTTGACTTGACTGCAAATTATTGCACACATACACTGCTAAAAAAAAAAAACTGTCAAATTTTACTTCGGTAAAAATACCGGCAGCTGTGGTTGCCAGGAATATAAATCCGTTGAAAAAAATGTGGAATCTGTAAAAGCAATACGGTATACTGGTTTTGTAACCCTACTCCTTTTAGGTGTAGAGATAACATTATTTTTTTTTACCAAAATCATGGTAGAACAAACCCAATCTGTTGTCAATTATCCGTAATTGTTATGTAAAGAAATGCACTTTTCCTACTTTTTACGGATATTTGAGTAAAAAAAGTTTATAATAATAATAATATATACAATATTTTGTTGTTTTTACTTTAACAGTAATGAGAAGACCCATTATGAGTAAATAACGGGTAAAAAATAACAGAAATATGTTTCAACTTTATTAACACCTTTGACATAAAAAAACACAGTAAATTGGAAACAAATTACAGCATTTTATTTTCCCAGAACATTTTACGGAAATCCTGCACCCAGCTGCCGGAGTTTACTGCGAAAAATACAGATCTCCACATATGAGGAACATAAATAGTTTACCTTTACACTTTTACAATTTGCACTGGGTACCCGCTTAACTATAGAAAAATCTAAAGATGCTCAGAATATAACCAACGGTAGTATTATTACTGCTAACAACAAATGAGCAAATTTTCGACATAACCTCGGAAAACAGACTAAACATATCATTTTCTCTATTCCCAACCAAACAAGCAAGATCTTGGAGAATACAGCAGGTGATCCCATATATATGGCGTGGTAATCCCTGGAGAAATGAATAAACATGAAACAAAGCATGGACCTTGCCCCCGACCGAATCAACAGTAAATGATTCACTGGGTCCTAGCTTTTCTGTGAATAAAGCACTCAGTGAAGTTATCTATTCGCAATGGTGTCGGATAGTACAAGCTCTGCCATTATTACTGTCAATGGCCATAAGTGAGAAGTTCACTTATGGGGACTGGCAAGATATCCCTCTGCACAAAAAAAAGTGACAAAGGTTCTAAAAGTTTGATCAGTGCTTGATCAAAATTCACAAACAATGAACAAAACGTGCTGTCAACAACAGATCCTAATGAATAAATGATTTCTTAGGTTTAACGTCTGCAGTTCCCTTAAGGATTAGTTCAACTTTTAAAAAAAACGTTTTGCGGATAATTTACTCACCCCCTATATGTCATCCAACATGTCCATGTCGTTTCTTTTCGTCAGTCGAGAAACAAATTAAGGTTTTTGGATGAAAAACATTCACAAGGATTATTGCCCTATTTTATGGCTCCAATGGGCCCCAACAGTTCAAGGTCCAAATTATAGTTTCCAGTGCACGCTTCAAAAAAGGGCTTTAAAGGAACACCCCCGTTTTTTTTGAAATAGGCCTTTATTCACATTATTTCCTACAGTTAGATAGGTGGATAAATGCATTACTTTTTGTGTCAGGTGCAATGCATTGTTTTAGTTTGACTGGGTCTGCTTAAGCTTATCTTTGCACAATGACTGGATCCTTTGCTGCTTGCCAGCTACGTCACAGCCATGAGTAAAGGGGATCAAAAAAATTTTTAAAAAAAAAAACCCCCACCAATTACTTCTTGTGGACTGCGTAGTCACAACGAGTACAAATAGCGAATCCAGATTTAACACTAGGCGGCTTCCTAGGCAGATATTGACTTGGGACTATATTATGGGGAAGCACAGTCGAACAGCACTAGCGCTGCTTGGGCGAAGCACTGCTACTCGGCGTGGGGAGTTTGTTCCAGTTCACTTTGTCACACCGGAAAAAAAAATCGAGTACTGCAGAATGGAAGCCAAGCGCCAGCTGAAATCCTCTGTAGATGTGACATAAATCTTCATGCAACGCTCATCTTGATCTGACGTGTTGAGCCTGGTCATCAATGGCAAAAACAGTCCCACTCTCTACAGCACAACACTCTATTCTCCGTCGGCATAGATTGGCAATATTCCCCCACATCACACCACCAGTTTCATGTTGGCTCTCATCCTCACGTCCTCAGGACAGGCTGTTAAGCGATCGCAACCTCCTCCTCCTGTCGTTCTATGGTTCCAAAGCACTCAGCTCACGTATTCTGTAAACTCTGGTTCAAATAGTATGGTTGCTGGTTCTTGACTGTCTGATATTCCCCCTCTTCGTCTACCAAAATCAGCCATGTTTCATCGCCAATTCTTACTGTAAGGAATAGCCTATCAGCTCCTATTACACGGCCGGTAGTTGACGGAAGTCGTGGGATTTCATGTGTTTGCGTGTGATATCTCTGGCGGCCGGAAGTAGCAGCTTTCGCCTAAAGCAAGCGTGCTTCGCCTGTGCTTCCCAAAGAAATACTATGTCCCAAGTCATAGCTGCCCTAGGAAATCGCCTATATTACCTGGATCGCTATTTGTACTCGTTGTGAATACGCAGGTGCCACAAGAAGGAATTAGGTGGTTTGATTGGTAATTTTTTTTGATCACTTTACTCAGGCCATGTATACTGGCAACAAGGATTCCATCTCATTGTGCTAAGCGAAGCTACCCGACCCAGTCAAACTAACACATGCATGGCCTGACACAAAAACTGCATTTGCCCACCTATCTAAATGTAGGAAAATAATGGAATAAGGCCCTATTTCAAAAACTGTGGAGTGTTCCTTTAAACGAGTACCAGACGATGAATAAGGGTCTTATCTAGCAAAACGTCGCTCATTTTTTCAAAAATAATAAAAAAGTTTGTTTTATAACACATGCTCGCCTTGCGCTGTTCTGTATTGCCGCTGGTCGGACTCACGTAATACGCAATTACGTTGAAAGGTCAGTTGGCGTGTTTTATAAATGTTGGAAGGGGAACCATATACATCCACTATTCAAAGGTATTTGTGTCAGTTTATCGTTTTAAAATGCCCATTTACTGTTTTGTATCCAGGTGACTTGAATAGTAGAAGCCTACCAGGAAACATTTTCTCAGGACAGAAATTTTTCAGCGTTGACCTTTTCCACGTATGGCGGATGACGTGACGTCACGAACGCGCATCACAGAACAAAGCAGCGACATTTGTGCTTATAAAACTTAAACTTTTGATTTAGTCTTTGGAGAATGACGTCTCGTTTCGCTAGATAAGACCCTTATTCATCGCGGTTATCGTTACAGCCCTTTGAAGCTGCATTGAAACTGTCCTTTGGACCTTGACCCGTTTCTGGGCCCATTGGAGACCATGAATAAGGAAAATCCTTGAATGTTTTCATCAAACCCTTAAATTTGTTTTCGCTGAGAAAGAAAGACATGGACATCATTGGATGCACAATGGGTGAGTGAATATCACAAAATTTTTTTAAAGTGAATAGTCCCTGAAATCCTACTTATGTACTTGACAACGCCGCCCTAATCACAATCATAATTTGTTTGGAAAACATGTATTACGGTTTCCTATTGGTTACATAGAACGGAATTAAGAGACTGAATTCAGGGTGATTATACCTATCATTCAATCTACATTTTAAGCGTCGTTTCCTTCAATCGTTGAAACTGCTCACCTGGACATGAACCTAGCTCGGCTGCGATTAATAAAATAGTGGGCTCCCGTCCACTTTCTTTTGCAAAACTTGAATAACTACCACTGCTTACCTCTTATTGAATCTTTGGGTGGCAGACCTTAATTGAAGAGCCTCGTATAACAGGAGTTAGTTTAGGAAAACCAAAGAATACATCGCCATCATTTCTGCCAGAATACTCACAGGGGGGCAATGAACTTTCATTGTGTACTGGCTATCCCTTCGGCATTCAGAAAGAAACAAAAAGGGCATACACCATAAATAGGATAATAACTGGACAAAACATAATGAGACAATAATTAGTAACAAGAAATGAGTGCCTGAAACACGTTCCCTGTGTTGCATTGTAGCTGAATGTTTTTTCAACAATTTGATTGACGGTAAAACACTACCAAATATTTCCAAGACCCAAGGTTATGATTCAATCTTCCATGCCTTTCCTGCATTGTCCTTGAAACGGTTTGGTCACCTGTCACTCTCATTGTGATCTTGTTGACAAATCAAAACACAATATTGAAAGGGACAAATGAAATAAATTTAATTACACAAAAAAAAACAAAAAAAAAAAAAGAAAGTATAACCGTAAATCTCACCATTTCCTGAGAGTCACAGTCCCCTTTGATATCCTTATGTTTATCCTCTCAAATTCACGTGGCGAAAAGGGCGGAACAAAACAACCTTGTTATCATAATAAAGACCAAAAGAAGATTTAGAGACAACAAGAAAAGGTGGAAATATCTTCAGAATCTGTTTACTTACTTACCTTGAAAGAGACCGCGGGGTCTTAGCTGTGGTCCCACCCGTAAACCTTAAACCCCTCTCTCAGAAAACCACTGCACAATCTCAGATTGTTCCCTTCCCTGACGTTATATTGTTGACCATATTTTGCCCGACACACCTTGCTGCTAGTGCAAAATATAGTGCAAATATATTCATGAATAAATGACAAGAAATGCAATAGCATCATCTTTTAAAGTAGGCTGACTTTACATAAGTAACAAGCACATAAGCTTGTGACATCAATTTTGTCAGAACCTTTCAGCTACAAAATGCTATAATCACAGTTAAAGTCAAGTAATGTTTTGTAACAGAGAGAAGCTACAGTGCAGTTTAAATTATCAATGTTAACTAATTCAGTGCCAACACTTAACTTGTTTGCTAAACTTAGGCAATACACAATTCAATATAGTCACTCATAAACAACGACCTCCTAAAAGTATCTAAAATAGCTAAAAAAAGCATGGGCTGGGTGTAGTTTTTTATAACAGAGAAACTTGGAAGGTTGCCGATGAACTCACCTCACCTGTCGAATTAAGTTGTAAGTTGCCAGGGATGTCTACCAAATTCCTAAGATGCTGGTCCAAGCAGCTATAAATGGCGCTAATCTACGAGTTCAAAACGAACTTCGTCCTATAGCGAAGCCAACCAGTCTCCTGGCAAGAAACAAAAAAGCGCGCGGCGGCACAGCGGCAGCAGCGGTCATTTTCCAGTGACGTCCCATCCCGCAATGTGATGTCGCCCTATTCTTTCTTTCAGGAAGGAGGTTTGATCAGAAGTCACAACGTCCCTTGCCTGCCCTTTCCCGTTTGGTTTGGTGAAATGGTCGCTCTCATACTGCACAAATGTGGCTACCAAAAAACATTTTTTTTTCTCTGCAATTCGAACATAAAACGCTCGGTACAACAGTTCCCAGCAACCAATCAACCCAGCGAACTCACAAACAACTCAGAACAAAGTAAGTGCCTGACACACTTAAGGTGGGTCTGGTAATAGGGGCTGTGAACATAACTCATAAAGTTGGTGTAATAAATAAATAAGTAATTAAAAAGATTATTGAGAATCAACAGTTTTATTCACAACCATGAATTTATTTTAAACATCTTTCTTTTGCGGGTTGAGTTTTTTATCAGAAGGTTCGACAGGATGACGTCTGCAGGCCGAACTTACGTATCTGTAGATCAGTAGCATCTGAATTGGGGAACATAAAAATACTAAAAAATGATTTAATTGTCGTGGGTTGTACACAAAAAAACCCTACAGGGCTGATATTGTGCTAGTTTTTTTTTAAAATTGTATTTACTGGTTGTGATATAGTTCACGGTGACCCCTATTTTGAGTACGGTAACATCTACGCTTCTGTAAAAAGGACTTGGTTGTTGTCATTGGCTTAAAAATCTACAGATTTATACTGTGAATTCCAATGTTCACACAACCACCAAAAGATGTAGTTTTTACTCAAATCATAACCAGTAAAATTCTAATGGTTTCAGACATTTTTCAACATTCCCCAATATTTCATTGTAAAATGGTATGCATATTTTATTTGTTTTCACAGAAAATTACTCTTATAATTTCAACACTTTTATTACAGTAAAAAACAAAGGTTTTAAATCCAGTCCTCACAATTAACCGTTATTCAATCTATTTACATAACAGTAACAAGAAGTTTTTTGGTTTTAACGCTCCATTGACCGTTGGACATTTGACGGTGTGCATTTTTGTGCTGGTATTTGTTACCTGACTAAATTTTTTTACAAAAGTGTAACTATGGAAACCTTATTTGATGAAAGTGGCCTTTTAACTGTCAGTTTGCATGTATTGGCACACACTGTTTTCTCATAATTAAACGTTGTTCAAGGTGCGACGTCTGGGTAAGCGTTCCCCCAGTATTATCTCAATATCCCACTGCTGTTGAACAGCAGTGGCGATCCCCTCTGCCTAAACCCCTGTCCTAGCTTTCCGCCCCCAACTGGCATGGGGGGACTTGTCGGCTTTCACAAGTCATGAGGTTGAACGGGTCCCAGCATATAGTGCCTAGTATCCATTGGGACCCAAGTTCAGACGGCAAGCTTTACAGGCGATCCAGCAGCTTGCTCTATTGAAAATTAGCACAGCTTAACTGGGAATTTTTTATTGCGCGTCTAAAATCGTGAGGCTACAAAATGTTAAACTCCACATGTGTTCCAAAGATCATTTTAGGAATGTAAAACTATAACGAATTATCGTTCTGCAATTCAGCAACGATTAATCCCCCAAACCAATTTTGAAGACTTGTTTGAGAGTATTAATATCCAAAGCATTCACCACCCTCCCTCCAATGGAATATCTGTCTAGCTCAGCATCTTTCTGTTAATTTCATATTCAGATTGTATTTTTCCACAAAAATGTAAATACAGTAGACTTCCAATAGACAATGCATGTTGGTTTCAGTCCAACATATCACAGACAAATAAAAAACATATAACAAAGCTGTGTAAACAAGCCTAGAACATAATACCTACCCGCTTTAATATCAAAACATGGCCATAAATGGTGTAATTTCTTTGCGTAACCAACAATAGAAAATATTGCCTTTTGTATTCATTATTAATCCGTCATTGCGAAAAAATTATCTACAGTTCCTATCAGTTCAGAGATCTGTACTAATTAAAATACCAAATATCTTACAACAGTTTTTTTTCACGTCAATACCTTCTATCTGCTTCTTTGTCCATGACTGTGAAAAGGAACAAAATTTCTGAGCTGCACACGATCAGGCTTGCCCATATACTATATTATCATTATCAACCTTCAGTTCGATTGACTAAGAGACCAGAAGCATTAGAATATAATTTCAAAGCATCCAGAACCTGCTCGCTCATCTTTTAAAAACAGACAGGTGTCATCTAACCCAGCTGACAAATTAGAAAAGTATGTTCCACTACTAGAATACCCTGAATATCTAAGCAATGAGTAATACAAATATTAAGAAACATCAGCGAACCAATACAAATAAAAAAGGTGAAATGGGACACCTTTGTTCTTAAAACCCTACTTATCACGGAACAAGACTAATGAAAAACACCATTTACCAAAGACACATTGCTATCTAATTTTTTGTAAAAAGTTCTGTACCCATTTTAATGAAAGCATTACCCAAAACCATACCTAAGCAACTTAATCCAAACATAAATTTGTGTTTGACACCATATCAAAAGGCGCTTATAAAAGTCTCAAAATAAAAATAATTGCTTTATCATTTATCATTCCTATAGTCTAAAAATATCTAACACTAACACATATATGTATTTGCTATATGCCTGCCTTTCGATGAATCCAGGCTGGGACACAAAAGAAATTCCTTCAAAGCAGGGGCTCGCAGTCTGTTTTGCATAAAGGGAAGCGACAATTTATAAGTAACTAGTAATTAATTTAAAATAAAAAAGTATATATGAAAACAGTTATATAAATTTTAGAGGACTACACAGGCTAGAGTAGGCGCCGTTGCCCATCATAAGATTTCCGACATCTCTCATACGAATTTAGACATAGAAGGGTAATATCGCGAGAGGACCGGGCGCCCGTGAGCGCTTGAGTGAGCATCAGTAACGTTAGTGAAGTTGTACGTTGAACCCCTAAAAAGACGGACTAAAGCCAAAAAAGCTATCGGGGGCTAAAAATAGAAAGATTAAGAGGGAAAGGAGATGGCATGTCAGGGATGCAACAGCAGCAAATAAGTGATTGTTTGAAAGTGCAACAGGTAGGATTTAAAATGAGGACGTCTATGCTTTGGAGGCTTTGCAAAGTACGTTATTCATGTTAACAGACTAGCTATGTTTGCGTAACACGTGGGAATGTCGCAGAACAGAATATGTAGCTAGCTTAGAATGAATGCAAACCCGCGGTTGCTGAGCTGAAAACTGAACCAATATAAAGGTATCATTTCAATAAATGACAAGAATCGGGAAAACAACTTTAATATCTCTGGTTATTACGCGTGAATCATGCATATATTTGCTACCAAACATTGGAAGGCTTGTCAAATATAATGTTGACTTGGCAAGTGTTTTACTAACTTACTGGCAAAATATCATGTTGCTGATATCTACATTTAGATTTGTGGTTAAAACCCTATGGTACCAATAGCATTGCATGACATATCTCAAGGTTTATTACAAGCTAAAATAACAACTAGTAAAATATAGGTAACATGTCACACTACATGACTAGAAGCTGTAAAACATTACTTAGGCAATCAAGCTGGTTCTGATCATGGAAACAAAATAGTATTATTTTATTAATTTTTTTTATTATTTTTTTTTAACACATTAGCCTGTTGCATGTTAGCTCAGCTGTGCTCAGTCAGACATACAGGCTACAGTTACATCTGCTGGGTGACATGTAAGCTTGTATATTAGGGTCACCATCTCTCTCTCTATCCCTCTAAAGAAATCGGTGCTATAATATATATATAATGAACTATTATCTATATATATATATATACTACTATTATATATCACCTACATGTGGTTTTATGTGTGATAGATGTGTGGCATATGTATGTGTGTGTAATTATATATTATAGGCTTACAGATGGCTGTCTGATATACTTAAAAATAACATTTATTATTTTAAGTCCATACATGATGATAGTCCCGGCACACTTATTTATTTAAAAGTGTGTGTGTTGTGGGGGGGGGGTGCCAACTTTCATTTTTTTCATTTTTCATTTTTCTGGATAGTTGCACCCCTGCGGCTGACACAGAAGAGCATACGCGGCATACGGTGATATGGAGAGGCATAGAGGAGACTGTTGACGAATCTGAATTATTGAATAAAGTCTACACACTATTTTTTTTTGTTTTTTTTGCTTAAAAGTATTCTCGTCGCTTCACAACGTTACTGTTGAACCACCATGGCAAGATGGACTATTCTGACAATGTTCTTTCATACTTTTTCTGGACCTTGACAATGTTTACTTAATTGGCAGTCTATGGGACAGTCACAGGCTCCCCGGTTTTGCATCCAAAAATAACCTTAAATTGTGTTCCAAAGACGAAACGAAAGATTTTTAAACCGGTTAGCGAACGGCATTCGGGTAATGCTTAATAACAACAAATTGTCATTTTGGGTGTGGAGTGTCCCCTTTAATTAATCTGTGTGCCATTTATCTAATACATGGAATCTTTGGGACTAGTTTTTGGAATTAAATTATTAACCCCTTCTGCTTTCATAGACTCAGCCAATTCACCTTTCTGTACACAGTCTTTGAACACTTTCTAAAAACAAACTCCTTTTATTTCTTGCCAAAGTCCCTGTAGAATTTCAAACGGCAGGCCATCGGAACATCTGGACATTTAAACGAATGAATAACATCCAACAAAACTCGTTCCATTGATCCAATTTCACAAGAACACATATTCGTGCATCACTTATAATAAGTGTTGGACATGCCTGAACACCCTCTCCAAAAAAAGCTATCAGGTACAATTGAGGCCTTGAATAGTAAAGTATAGAAACTTTGAGTAAAAACTGCGAACCACAAAATAAGAAAACTCTGGCTGCAACTGTACCCTACAGAAGTCCACATAGATCAAAATATATTTAAAAATAAATCACTTTTATATAATTGAAATATCTAACTTTAAATAGAAGAAATATATATTTTTGTAACTATGTTTTAAAAATATATTTAACATATATTTTATAAAACATATTTAAAATATTTGATTTTGGCCGCTTTTTTAATATTTTTCCACATATAGAAAACATATGTGAAATATATTTTTAGTGGAAATATTTACATGATGATCTTATTTCGCCTATAATTTTTAATATTTGTTTAACATATTACATTTCGTACATGTAAATATATTACATTTATATTATGTTGTACATATATTTTACTGCTATATTATTTCCCATAATCTAAAGCATTTAGATATATCAGACTATGTAAAATATATTAATTTGCAATATAGTCCTAGGTATTAATCTCTAATGATTTTGTTAACATATTACATTCTCAGTATCATGTGTAATATAGGAGCATATCCATATATAGTATTATATATATAGTATATATATATATATACTATAAATATATTATTATAGTAGGATATATCATCCACACACACATGTACTTGAAAGTATTAGCCACACTATATATGACATTTAAACCAACTTCAAATACTGAACGCTAAGATGGCTCAAGAGAAACCATCTCCACGAAATTGGAGACTCAAAAAAAGTTATACAAAATCCCAAGACAATGCCAACGTAACAACTGTGAACAGTAATATTTCACTCGACAAAAATGAGCAGTATCCTTCCGATGGACCATAACACCTACTATAGAAAAAGAAAACATATCATTGACATTGGCAAAAGAACAATGTCAATGGCACATAAAACGGCACAGTTAAAACATAACATCAAACCCGCAACCTGTTAACTGAACAATGTGGGCTATTATGACAATACTAAAGGATGATGCTAAAACTCTGAAAAGTATGCGTGGACTGAGTTTTTTTTGTTTTGTTTTCTTTGTCTAATGGAATTAAAAAAGTCGGGTTAAAGCAAAAAAACAATTTTAGAGGGTGAGTCTTACTAGATAGAGTGAAAGAAGAACATCAAACCCTGCCCCTGAATTTCTTCAAGATGTTTTGGTGGAGTATGACTGGTATTAAGGGGGTTTTTTTTCGTAAAGTAAAGGTCAAGTGGGCAAAATTAAAAAAACAATTCTTTGCAAATGCAAATTGTATCAAAATTTGGTGTTTGTTGGAGCTAGTGTGTGTGTGGATCATTAATTCTTTGTAGAACAAAAGACTCAAAGTAGGTCAGGTTAAGTTTGGCAGCTCTCCTTACGTTTACGGAAAAAACACCATTAATAAATCCATAAAAAAAGGAAGCAGGCAGGGTTTGGATGTTCTTCCGTCACCCTCTCTATTAGACAACTCTAAACTCTAACAAGGCTCTCACTGTTTCTTCGTCCGGTTTGAAACCTCAGTCCCCGCACAACCTTGGAATGATTGGGCTCTAAAGCCCAGGTGTCTCCGCATTTGCTCTTTGCCATGGCGCGTTTTCATTAGACAGCATCTGCAAAACAAAAAAAGAAAAACACAAGTAAAGTGAATTCAAAAAAAACATTTGGATTAGTCGTTGTTTACTTGTACGGATTCTGGTCAAGTGTTCGGTATCCCTGAACCTCTTTAAGGGTCACTGCCACACTACTAAGTTCAGATCTATTTCACACATTAAAAAATAACTAACGACCTCGGCACGTGGAGTTCAATCACGTTTACTACAATGCTCTCCGTGAAACTTTGTGTGCGTCATACAAAAAATAGGTTGGATCTTAATCACTTGAAAGGACTCGATCTAGACAGAAGCCGGCGGTTTCCACCACGTCTGGAACTTTACCCACAGGAACTAGGGACTCTTGGGCTGTACTCCTCGGGGTGTTTCCACAGCACGAACCCAGTATCTAAATAAACGTGCCGAGTGACAAAATGCCCGCTCAGATAGTCCCATTGCTCACTGAGGTAGTACTTTTTTTGCAAAGGTCCGGAACTTTCGTGGCGCTCTAACTACCCTGAGCGCCGAACATGCTGTTGGTGATTTCACGCAGCATTGTGATTGCAAAGCCACCATTTATTCGGATAAATGTTCAATAAGACGTTATTGTAATCATGAAATTGTAGTTTTTAAAAGTATTTCAGGCAGAGAACGGTAGCTTGTTGGAAAACTCAACTTCTTGTGGTTTATTTGATAAAGACCTCGATCGCCTCTTTAAAAATGTGTTTTCAACCGATTTCGGGACGATTGTTCGGATTTACGGTCCACTCGCCGTGATCAGTGGGAGCTCATTTTTTGCTCATGTCTCCGCCTAGAGCAATACTCACTCGGCTAGTCCTTCTGTATTCGCCGCGGGCTCTGAATGGTCCCTTTGTGGTTAAACTTAAAATTAATTAGTTTTGTGTACAATCTAACCGGTAATTCATGTTGTCTTCATTCAATTGGGCGACTGACTGCGTTGCATTTGACGTACGACGTGCTGACCGTGTTATCTTTGTTATTGGGCACCCAAAAACAATTCACAGCGTCCTACGTCAACAGCCACAGCAGTCCGCCTCACAACCGACCCCGGAAGAGGAAACAATCCTGAATAAAGTCGTTATTTTTGACCAAACTGATTTTCGATGGCTTCAACAAATTCTAACTGACCCTCTGATGTCACATACTACTTTGATGAATTTGTTTTATTACCTTCTGTACGTGGACAGTAGACCGTACATACATTTTCATGGATGGACTGAAGCTCTTGGACGAAATCTAAAAATATCTTAAACTGTTTTTCCGAAGATGAACGGAGGTCTTACGGGTTTGGAACGACATAGTGAGTCATTATACATAATTTTAAATTTTGCTGAACTAACCCTTTAAATGAAATAAAAGGAATTGATAAATATTTCATTTCAATTGTATTGTAGGCTGTATATATACACATTTCCGAAACAAGAGTACATTTCTGCTGCGGCTATTATTATGTTTAAATGAAAACGAAAGGATCAGTGGTATTGATATCACAGCCTATTTCTCTTATTGTAACTATCAGTGAGAAAGAGTTGCAGTACCAAGGCGAGCTGACTGATGTTAAGTGCTGTTTTTGCAGAATTACCAACTTGCGTCGTTTCATCCACAGGGAGAATCACAACTCCCCATAATAGTCGAACTCGCAAGGTCCGAACTCACTCGGATCAAGTCAAAACTTGCATACTCTGTATTGATAAACAGA
>NW_024879167.1:142464-142586 GCF_018340385.1 Cyprinus carpio | reverse complement strand
AGGGAAAATAGTTCCTGGGGAAAAAAGTTCCTGGTACAATTGTTCCAGGTAATTTCGGCGGAAACGCGGCAATAGATATGACTTTATGGATATACAGCAAATGTGGGGGAAATTATGATTCA
>NW_024879167.1:142111-142179 GCF_018340385.1 Cyprinus carpio | reverse complement strand
TAAAATACTTATAATTCCCACCTTCACCATCGATCTGGCATGGCAGATGACCATTACAGACTGTTTCA
>NW_024879167.1:141957-142081 GCF_018340385.1 Cyprinus carpio | reverse complement strand
CGGTGCTGTCTTACCAGTATTCATTTTCATTTCAAAGCACTTTTTTATTATCATCTGTGTCTCATTTTAAATTATGTTGTACCTCTCTGGTTGTAGTGTCCTCAGTGCAGTGTTAAACAGGATG
>NW_024879167.1:141178-141338 GCF_018340385.1 Cyprinus carpio | reverse complement strand
AGTATTAAGTTTTATTTTATCAAATTTTTAATTATCTACAATACTATTACAATACTATTTTTTTATTATCTGTGTTGTTGTTGTTGACTCTGTTCTCGAAGCTTGTGACACTAAAACAAATTCCTTGTATGTGCAAACATACTTGACAATAAAGCTCTTT
>NW_024879167.1:140721-140886 GCF_018340385.1 Cyprinus carpio | reverse complement strand
AGTTGTTTGCATTCTCCCAAACTGATTAACTGTTAGCTGAAGTCGAAACGCGGACGTTAATAAAACCTAACTCGGTTAGCGCGAGACCCGCTCGCTTTGAAACGGGAGCGAGCAGTCGGCAGAGGATTCCGCTTGGTCTTAAAGCCTCCCTCGAACGGCTATGCT
>NW_024879167.1:140476-140544 GCF_018340385.1 Cyprinus carpio | reverse complement strand
AGCTTTTTTTTTAATTCATCCATTAACAAATTGCCAGCAAAACATTTACAAAGCTATAAAAAAACTCA